>NC_069502.1:505655-540655 GCF_027579735.1 Bombina bombina
GCCAAGCCAAACAGCACAAAGCCAAACAGCAGAGCAAATGCACAAGGAGTAACAAGGTATATAAAAACACAAAAGCGATTTGATACAATGTCGATCATCAGGGACGCCGTGGCCATGTTGTTTGGGGGATTTATAGTGCAAAATGATCAATGGTAGCATGTTCGAAATGATTGCTGATTGTACACTTGATTGTATGTGAGCGGCGCAAATGCTTTCAAAGTGGGCGTTTTTTTTGGTGTTTGCTGAAATGTTGTTTTCCCCCAATATTCATAATGTGAAAGTATAAAATTTAACATATACAGTGCATCTTCGTGATGTTTTTTCATATGCGTAACAAATACTTATTAAATGTGATGTTATAGTAAAAACCACACGTTTACGCTAACATGATTGAAAGTGCATACTTGTGTATAATGTGTGCATAGACATGGCATAGAATCTGATCAGTCAAAGTTGCTGAAATATTGTTGCAAAACTATAAAGTAACAGCTGACATCTAAAATATTCTATATATAAGTGATTGGCGAGATCTCATTATTTTATGCGTCCCATTAAAATCACAAGAATAATGATGATCTTCCAACCCTCTCGTCTACGTATATGTAATATTGTAATTTTGAGTGAGAAACTGATGAAAGGGGCGATACAGTCCCAATGCTGGAATCTGTATGGTTGAAGCTTAGAATGATGACATTATATTAACAACATGCCTGTCTAGTTTGCAAATCTTCTTTGTGTTGTTGTATTTTTCAACATTCTTATTGTGTGATGATTAAAAAGATAAATGTGTGTTTTGTTGTTGTGTGATGTGTGTTATGTACATCTATGTATGTATGGTGATTCTCTCCCACATATGCTGATTTATATAAAGCAGTATAGCATTGTTGTTCCTTCCCAAAAAGCGACAACTATAATATTTTCTATGGATATCTCATACTGAATTCCTTATATTAATGTTAAATCGTAATGTTAAAGTGACACTAAATCCATAATTAATCTTTCATGATTCGAGAGAAAATCCAATGTTAAACAACCTTCCAATGTAGTTGTATGATGTGAATGTGTTCATTGTTTATATTTGTTTTTTTGAATGAATATCAATGCACATGTGTGAGTCAATGACAAAAGGCATGTATGTGCATCCATGAATCAACAATAGAATGTATAGGGTGTTCACCCCCTATGGAGATGCTCTACGGGTCAGGAGATGTAAGTGGAAAAGAGAACCAAGTCCAATGATCGATTCGCAGGATGCTCTCCCAAAAACGAAGTATCAGAAGAAAGTCCTAAAGCAGGGAAATAGAAGGCGCCAATAGGGTGATATCGTCAGGTATAGACATACAATGCAGATTGACGATTTAGTACTCACAAACTAAGCGGCACTTAAGAATGTCAGATATCGTAAGTCGAGACCTCACAGTCGCTCGGCAGACAACAGACAGCAATGGCCACCAGCCGGTCACGTGGAAACCTTCCACCAATCAGGAACAGACCTCATCCTATGCCTTCCCATGTGATATCGAATCGTCACAATGGCTAAAGGGGTGTATAAGTTAGATACACCCTGTCGTTGCCCGGATTTTCGCTGGTTTCGAGGAGGGTATAAGAATGTGTGACAGTTCAAAAATGAAGGAGATCAACTCCAGCAGGGGTAAAAGCTTAAAACAATTTTATTAAAAGTATAAAATCCAGCAACGTGTTTCTCGGCTACACAGAGCCATTTCATCAGGCTGTAAATACACTATACAACCCTGTTGTATAAGTACCCCCCTCTAACCAATGAAATGATGGATCTCAGTACACTCCCATATACACACAGGTGCCGTAGCCTTACTCGCCCTAGTGATTTCTGACTGCTGGTGTGTAAAAAGTTACTTGACATTTGATTTCTTGTCAGATTTCATATGAACATTTGATAAAGTATATTTAAATATTTAAATATATATATATATATACACACTCCATTCTGACAATACTATACAGTACATGTTGCATGTTTAAAAAACTTTCTACGTTCATATCTATATATTCATGTACATTGCATATTTAAAAAACCTACTAATTCATATCTATATCTATATATACATCATACAGTACACATTACATGTTTTTTAAAAAAAAAAAACTGAATTCATATCTATACACACATATATATATGTGGTAAATAAATATAGCAGTACATTAAAATAGTGTACATCAGATAAATATATAACTAATAATAATCCGTGAGTGATGGGATCTTTCATGTGTATCATCAAACTATTCTAAATATCTAGGATGGAAATATAAACATAGAAATAAAAATATTAATATATGGACCAACTAATCACTATAAAGAACCGATAACTAGGTTCTAACATTGTTATATTCTTTATACTACCAATATTAGTGTAATGGTTATTAAATACTATTTATCATAATTTGTCTGGATTAATTAATGAAAGGCTGCCAAATCTATGTTCATATTAAGACCAAGAGGATGCTGTGTTTGAAGTTTATTAATCCAAAACGTCTCTCTTTGGGGCCTATCTATCAAGTTCCGAATGGAGCTTGATGCCCCATGTTTCTGGTGAGCCTGCAGGCTCGCCAGAAACAGCAGTTATGAAGCAGCGGTCACAAAGACCGCTGCTCCATAACCTGTCAGCCTGCATAACCTGACAGACATTGCCGGAAATCAACCTGATCAAGTACGATCGGGTTGATTGACACCCCCTGCTGGCGGCCCATTGGCCGCGAGTCTGCAGGGGGCGGCATTGCACCACCAAATCGATTGTAAAAGTCAGATTTAGGAATATTTTCAATGGGTGTAATTTTAAAACAATTTAATCTGCCATTATGTTTCAAATGGCAGTGTCTAGAATAGATACACTATGTGATTTAAAATTATTTTTAATATTTTGGTAATGTTCAGACCATCTTATACTAAGGTGTCTACCGGTACACCCTATATATTGGCAACCACAAAAGCATGAAAGCAAATATATCACATAATTTGATGCACAAGTTCTTACTTCCCATAGGATATATTTTTTTGGTGACATAAGACTGGAAAGAGTGTGAATTGTGTGTAATATAATAACACATTTTACACCTTTTAATATTACATTTATAGCAACCTTTTGTTAGCTTTTTATTGTTTATATTTAAGTTTTTATTTTTATTATTATGTTTATTATTTATAAACACAATTTATGCTTACCTGATAAATTTATTCTCTTGTTGTGTATCCAGTCCACGGATCATCCATTACTTGTGGGATATTCTCATTCCCAACAGAAGTTGCAAGAGGACACCCACAGCAGAGCTGTAATATAGCTCCTCCCCTAACTGTCATAGCCAGTCATTCGACCCGAAAACAAGCAGAGAAAGGAGGAACCATAGGGTGCAGTGGTTACTGTAGTTTTAAAATTTAAAAATTTACCTGCCTTAAAATGACAGGGCCGGGCCGCTGGACTGGATACACCACAAGAGAAATAAATTTATCAGGTAAGCATAATTGTGTTTTCTCTATGTAGGTGTATCCAGTCCAGGAATCATCCATTACTTTGGGATACCAATACCAAAGCTAAAGTACACGGCATGAAGGGAGGGACAAGGCAGGTACTTAAATGGAAGGAACCACTGCCCTGTAAAACCTTTCTCCCAAATATAGCCTCCGAAGAAGCAAAAGTATCAATTTGTAAAATTTTGAAAAAGTATGAAACGAAGACCAAGTCTCCGCCTTGCAAAATCTGTTCAACAGAAGCCTCATTTTTAAAGGCCCAAGTTGGAAGCCACAGCTCTAGTGGAATGAGCTGTAATCCTTTTCAGGAGGCTGCTGTCCAGCAGTCTCATAGGCTAAGCAGAGTTTGCCGAAGCCTTTTGAACCTCTCCTCTGTCCAGAGTAGACAACAACAAAGCAGGTGTTTGACGAAAATCTTTAGTAGCTTGTAAGTAAAACTTTAAAGCGACGGACCACATCCAGATTGTGTAATAGACGTTCCTTCTTTGAAGAAGGATTAGGACACAAGGATGGAACAACAATCTCTTGATTGATATGCTTGTTAGATACCACCTTAGTAAGAACCCAGGTTTGGTACGCAGGACTACCTTATCCGTATGAAAAATCAGATAAGGAGAATCACATTTTAAGGCAGTTAGCTCAGAGACTCTACGAGCCGAGGAAATAGCTACCAAAAAAAAAGAACTTTCCAAGATAAAAGTTTGATATCTATGAATGAAGAGGTTCAAACGGAACTCACCTTGAAGAAACCTTAAGGAACCAAATTTAAGCTCCATGGTGGAGCAACAGGTTTAAACCACAGGCTTGATTCTAACTAAAGCCTGACAAAATGCCTGAACGTCTGGAACATCTGCCAGACGTTTGTGCAAAAGAATAGACAGAGCAGAAATCTGTCCCTTTAAGGAACTAGCTGGACAATCCTTTTTCCAAACCTTCTTGGAGAAGAGATAATATCCTGGGAATCCCTGACCATTACTCCATGAGTGACCCTTGGATTCACACCAATAACGATATTTACGCCATATCTTATGTTAAATTTTCCTGGTGACAGGCTTTCGTGCCTGTATTAAGGTATCAATAACTGACTCGGAGAAGCCACTCTTTGATAAATCAAGTGTTCAATCTCCATGCAGTCAGCCCTCAGAGAAATTAGATTTGGATGGTTGAAAGGACCCTGAAGTAGAAGGTCCTGTCTCTGAGGCAGAGACCATGGTGGAGAAAGGATGACATGTCCACTAGATCTGCATACCAGGTCCTGCGTGGCCACGCAGGTGCTATCAGAATCACTGATGCTCTCTCCTGCTTGATCTTGGCAATCAGTCGAGGAGCAGAGAAACGGTGGAAACACATAAGCCAGGTTGAAAGACCAGGGCGCTGCTAGAGCATCTATCAGTGTCCGCCTTGGGATCCCCTGGATCGGGATCCGTACATTGGAAGCTTGGCGTTCTGGCGAGATGCCATGAGATCCAGTTCAGGTTTGCCCCAACGATGAATCAGTTGTGCAAAAACCTCTGGATGGAGTTCCCACTCTCCCCGGAATGAAAAGTCTGACGACTTAGAAAATCCGCCTCCCAGTTCTCTACACCTGGGATATGGGATAGCTGATAGGGTGGCAATAGTGAATCTCTGCCCAGCGAATTATTTTTGAAACTTCTAACATCGCTAGGGAAACTTCTTGTTCCCCCTTGATGGTTGATGTAAGCTACAGTCGTGATGTTGTCTGACTGAAATCTGATGTACCTCAGAGTTGTAACTGAGGCCAAGCCTGAAGAGCATTGAATATCGCTCTTAGTTCCAGAATATTTATTGGAAGGAGAGACTCCTCCTGAGTCAACGATCCCTGAGCCTTCAGGAATTCCAGACTACACCCCAACCTAGAAGGCTGGCATCTGTTGTTACAATTGTCCCAATCTGGCCTGTGAAAGGTCATACCTTTGGACAGATGGACCCGAGATAGCCACCAGAGTAGAGAATCCCTGGTCTCTTGGCTCAGATTCAGTTGAAGGGGACAATCTGTGTAATCCCTGTTCCACTGACTGAGCATTGGCATAGTTGCAGCGGGTCTGAGATGTAAGCGTGCAAACGGCACTATGCTCCATTGCCGCTACTATTAAGCCGATTACTTCCATACACTGAGCCACCGAAGGGCGCGGATGGAATGAAGAACCCGGCAGGAAATTTAGAAGCTTTGATAACCTGGACTCCGTCAGGTAAATGTTCATTTCTACAGAATCTATCAGAGTCCCATAGAAAGGAAACTCTTGTGAGTGGGGATAGAGAACTCTTTTCCTCGTTCACATTTCCACCCATCGCGACCTCAGAAATGCCAGTACTACGTACCCGTATGAGTCTTGGCAATTTGGAAGTTTGACGCCTGTATCAGGATGTCGTCTAAAATAAGGGGCTACTGCTATGCCCCTCGGCCTTAGGACCCGCCAGAAGCGACCCTAGAACCTTTGTAAAGATTCTTGGGGCTGTAGCTAATCCAAAGGGAAGAGCTACAAACTGGTAATGCCTGTCTAGAAAGGCAAACCTGAGAAACCGATGATGATCTTTGTGTATCAGAATGTGACGATAAGCATCCTTTAGATCCACTGTATGTCATATATTGACCCTCCTGGATCATTAGTAGGATGGTACGAATAGTTTTCCATCTTGAATGATGGAACTTTGAGGAATTTGTTAAAGATCTTTAGATCCAAAATTGGTCTGAGGTTCCCTCTTTTTTGGGAACCACAAACAGATTTGAGTAAATCCCTGTCCCTGTTTCCTCCTTTGGAACTGGATGGATCACTCCCGATAACTAGGAGGGCTCGTACACAGTGTAAGAATGCCTCTCTCTTTATCTGGGTTTGCAGATAATTGTGAAAGGTGAAATTCTCCCTTTTGGGGGGGAAGCTTTGAAGGCCAGGAGATATCCCTGGGATATAATTTCCAACGCCCAGGGATCCTGAACATCTCTTGCCCACGGCCTGGGCGAAGAGTGAACGTCTGGCCCCCTACTAGATCCGTTACCGGATAGGGGGCCGTTCCTTCATGCTGTCTTAGAGGCAGCAGCAGGCTTTTTGGCCTGCTTACCTTTTTTCCAGGTCTGGATTGGTCTACAGACTGTCTTGGATTGAGCAAAAGTTCCCTCTTGTTTAGCATTAGAGAAGTTGATGCCGCACCTGCCTTGAAGTTTCGAAGAGCACGAAAATTAGACTGTTTGGGCCCTAGATTTGGACCTGTCCTGAGGAAGGGCATGACCTTTTCCTCCAGTGATATCAGCAATAATCTCCTTCAAACCAGGCCCGAATAGGGTCTGCCCCTTGAAGGGGAATGTTAAGTAGCTTAGATTTTGAAGTCAAGTCAGCTGACCATGATCTAAGCCATAGCACTCTGCGCTCCTGTATAGCAAAACCAGAATTCTTAGCCGTTAGTTTAGTTCAAATGAACAATGGCATCAGAATAAAAGAATTGGCTAGCTTAAGTGCTCTAAGTTTGCCAAGTATGTCATCCAATGGAGTCGCTACCTGTAAAGTCTCTTCCAGAGACTCAAACCAGTACGCCGCAGCAGCAGTGACAGGGGCAATGCATGCAAGGGGCTGTAGGATAAAACCTTGTTGAATAAATATTTTCTTAAGGTAACCTCTAATTTTTTATCCATTGGATCTAAAAAAAAAAAAAAAAAAAAAAAAAAAAAAAAGCACAACTGTCCTCGACAGGAATAGTAGAACGCTTTAACTCGAGTAGAAACTGCTCCCTCTACCTTAGGGACTGTCTGCCATAAGTCCCGTGTGGTGGCCGTCTATTGGAAACATTTTTCTAAAAATAGGAGGGGAAGAGAACGGCACACCTGGTCTATCCCATTCCTTATTAATAATTTCTGTAAACCATTCAGGTATTTGAAAAAACATCAGTACACACCGGCACTGCCATAGTATTTATCCAGTCTCACAATTTTTCTCTGGCACTTGCAATGGTATCACAGTCATTCAGAGCAGCTAAAACCTCCCTAAGCAACACGCAGAGGTGTTCAAGCTTAAATTTAAATGTAGAAATATTAGAATCAGGTATCTTTCCTGAGTCATTAACATCACCCACTGACTGAAGCTCTCTTTCCTCAGCTTCTGCATATTGTGAGGCAGTATCAGACATGGTTCTTAAAGCATCAGTATGCTATGCATTTTGTCTCACCCCAGAGCTATCTCGCTTACCTCTAAGTTCAGGTAGTCTGGCTAATACCGCTGAAAGTGTATTATCCATGACTGCTGCCATGTCTTGTAAAGTAAATGCTATGGGCGCCCTAGATGTACTTGGCGCCATTTGAGCGTGAGTCCCTTAAGCGGGAGTCAAAGGGTCTGACACGTGGGGAAAGTTAGATGGCATAACTTCCCCCTCGTCAGATTCCTCTGGTGATAATTAAGACAGAAAATGATCTTTATTGCATAAAATGAAATCAGTACATTTGGTACACATTCTAAGAGGGGGTTCCACCATGGCTTTTAAACATAATAAACAAGGAGTTTCTTCTATGTCAGACATGTTTATACAGACTAGCAATGAGACTAGCAAGCTTGGAAAACACTTTAAATCAAGTTAACAAGCAAATATAAAAAAACGGTACTGTGCCTTTAAGAGAAACAAATTTTGTCAGAATTTGAAAACAGTGAAAAAATGCAGTAAATCAAATGAAATTTTTACAGTGTGTATAATAGGCTAACAGAGCATTGCACCCAAGTTAAAAAAACAGATAAAAAAAAAAACAATATCGACGTTTTTTAACAGTCACAACGCAACTGCCACAGCAAGCTGTGGCCCTACCTTCCCCAATAAACGACTTTGGAAAGCCTTTGGGCCCTTTAGAGATGTCCTATAGCATTCAGAGGGCCTTTGAGGGAAGCTGGATGTCACAGTTTGTAATTTTAAGTGCACCAACTGTAACTTTTTATACTACAACAGTGGAAAGCCTCAGTGAAACTGTTTCTAGTCAAAATTTAAGCCAGCCATGTGGAAAAAACTAGGCCCCAATAAAGTTTTATCACCAAAGCATATATAAAAACGATTAAACATGCCAGCAAACGTTTTATATTGTAAATATCATAAGGGTATTACCCCTGGGAGTAAGCATGATACCAGTTCGTTATTAAATCACTGTATTCAGGCTTAACTTACATTAATCCGGTATCAGCAGCATTTTCTAGTGTTTTCCATCTCTAGAAAAAATTATAACTGCACATACCTGATAGCAAAATAAACTGCACGCCATTCTCTCGCTGAAGTTACCTCATCTGTGTAATCCCCTCAGACATATTTGAGAACAGCCATGGATCTTAGTTACTTCTGCTAAGATCATAGAAACCTCAGGCAGATTCTTCTTCTATTTACTGCCTGAGATAAAATAGCCCAACTCCGGTACTATTTAAAAATAACAAACTTTTTGATTGAAGAACATAAACTAGCTATATTTAAACCACTCTCTCCTACAACGTCCTTGCTTGTTGAGAGTTGCAAGAGAATGACTGGCTATGACAGTTAGGGGAGGAGCTATATTACAGCTCTGCTGTGGGTGTTCTCTTGCAACTTCCTGTTGGGAATGAGAATATCCCACAAGTAATGGATGATCCATGGACTGGATACACCTTACAAGAGAAAGGGTGTTTTTATATCGCACCTACATTGAGTTTTCCTTTTATTTCTTACAATTTTGTATTAATATGGTATCTCACAGCGCTCTAACAACATTTCCTAATAGTTCCTGGGTTAAAAGGGAACCTAGCTCTCCCTAAATGTGAGTACTTACTAAATTGGAGATCCCGGGAGCGCCTAGTGAAAGGCTAAGGAAGTTAAAACAAGGACTAGCTAAAACCAATAAATAAAGATAGCTAGATGAAAACCATAGCTAAATAAAATGTCAACTCTAATGGTTAAGATTAGAGAATGACTCTATTTATTTCACATAAAATAGTAAAATAATAACAAATAATAAAATAGTAAAATTAGGTAAATATAGTACAAAAAAATAATTAAAAGCATGGATCCATGTTACAAATAGTTAAAACTCAATATTATAATAATGTCTTATACGAGATGGGATACATAAATGGTGATATCCAATACAGAAATAATGAATGGCGATTTCAATATATGGTGAATAGTAAAAAAAATATGAATAAATGAATATGATAAATGTCTCGATAAATGTCTCGGTGTCCTCAATAAATGATTAAAGTTTTAATCTTCTGGTTTGAGTATGTGATAATCCAGTGAAAAATGTGGTGTGTCCAAATATACGAAAACAAAAAACAAAAAAATATAATAAAAATAAAGCAAAAATAAAAGTTAATCTCTCTAAAATTGTGGTGAAAAAAGGAGTGAAAAAAGTGAATACATGTTGAAAAAATAAAAAAATAGAAAAAAATTGAAAAAAATGAGGAAAAATAGTACATAGTACGATTTTTTTGTGTTTTCTTCTCGGATTTGTCTTTTCGCTCTATTCTTTTGGAAATATAAAGCTTCTATCATCAGATTTCGCCCTTTCATAGCCACTGTTAATAATATGTTCAGGATATTTTTTCTCTTAAATCTTTCTTTTAAAAATTTTACTCTGTATCTCATAGTCTGATACTCTACTGCAATTCCTACGTACCCGTTTAAATTGGCCGTAGGGTACATTTCTCTTCCATGGATAATAGTGATTACTAGTAAAATCGAGATAACTATTACAATCCCACTCCCTTGAAGTGAGTGCTAGTAATAATTTATCATTCTCAAAGCGCAGATTTCAAATCTAGAAATACTTTAGTATCAGTGTCAATTGCACTAGTAAATTTCAAACCTCTATTATTGGTGTTGAGATGTTCAACAAATGTATCTGCTGACACCTGATCACCTCTCCATACAAACAAATCAAATCATCTATGAAATGGCCATAGAATACCAGGTTTGCCCCAATATATGAGGCAGGTGAATTTTAAAACCCACAGGGACTCTTTCTGGCCACGACAGTGATGGAAAAGTTGTTGCAAGGGGACTAACACCTGGACTGTGGCATGCCGGAGGGGGATCCATGGCAAAACTCCCACGGAAAAATTACATAGTTGATGCAGAGTCTGGTTTTAAGCCATAAAGGGCATAAATCACCTAACATTCCTAAATTGTTTGGAATAACGTGCTTTAAAAACATCAGGTATGATGTTGTATCGATCAGGTAGTGTAAGGGTTACGCCCGCTTCACAGTGACAGACCAAACTTCCCCATTTAACGCACCGCAAAAAGCTGCAAACAGTCCATTTGCACAACCACAAGATAGATAGATTTGATAGATACATAGATTAGATAGATAAATAGATGCCATATACATTTGATAGATAAGATAGATTGAAAGATAAATAGATAGATTTGATAGATATATAATTCCAAGACAGAGAATTACAAAGACGTGCAGTCTGACACCCATGGTAAGGTTCCCAGAGGCAGTTGCGGCACCAGGGGACGTGTATATGGCATGGATTTTAGGAACCGGAGAGTTGGAAAAAGTTGCTTGGTCGGTCCTCCTACTTCAAATTTGGGGCACTGCGCGTGCAATCTACTGTGCCACCAGATATGAGTGGTGTGTTAAGTAGTACTATTCTGATCAGTTTAATAACTGTTACTCCCCCTATCGGAGGAGGTGTATATGGCATGGATTTTAGGAACCGGGAGATGGAAAAGATGCTTGGTCGGTCCCCCTACTTCAAATTTGGGGCACTGCGCGTGCAATTGTGGCCGGACTTTTAGATGACGGCCATTTGTCCGACAGACATTTGTCCAATGGACATTTGTCCGAAACACAAGTGGCTGTCACAAAATAGTCTGGCCACGATATAGATAGATTTGATAGATACATAGATTGCATAGATCAATAGATGCAATATACATTTGATAGATACGATTGATAGTTAGATAGATTTGATAAATAAATAGATAGATTTGATAGATATATAATTTCCCAGACAGAGAATTACAAGACGTACGGTCTGTGACCCATGGTAAGGTTCTCAGAGGCAGTTGCGGTGCCAGGGGACGTGTATATGGCATGGATTTTAGGAACCGGGAGATGGAAAAAGATGCTTGGTCGGTCCTCCTACTTCAAATGTGGGGCACTGCATGTGCAATCGTGGCCGGACTTTTAGCCGACGGCCATTTGTCTGACGGACATTTTTCTGACGGACATTTGGCCGAAACACAAGTGTCTGTCACAAAACAGTCCGGTCACGAGATAGATAGATTTGATAGATAGATAGATAGATACATAGATTACATAGATCAATAGATGCAATATACATTTGATAGATACGATTGATAGATAGATTTGCTAGATAAATAGATAGATTTGATAGATATATAATTTCAAAGACAGAGAATTACAAGACGTGCGGTCTGGAACCCATGGTAAGGTTCCCAGAGGCAGTTGCGGCACCAGGGGACGTGTATATGGCATGCATTTTCGGAACCGGGAGATGGAAAAAGATGCTTGGTCGGTCCTCCTGCTTTAAATTTGGGGCACTGCACATGCAATCTAATGTGCCACCAGATAGGAGTGGTGTGTTAAGTAGTTCTATTCTTATCAGTTTAATCCCTGTTACGTCCCTTATCAGGGGACGTGTATATGGCATGGATTTTAGGAACCGGGAGATGGAAAAAGATGCTTGGTCGGTCCTCCTACTTCAAATTTGGGGCACTGCACGTGCAATCATGGCCGGACTTTTAGCCGACGGACATTTGGCCGAAAAACAAGTGGCTGTCACAAAGCTGTCCGGCCACGAGATAGATAGATTTGATAGATAGATAAATAGATTACATAGATCAATAGATGCAATATACATTTGATAGATATGATAGATAGTTAGATAGATTTGATAGATACATAGATAGATTTGATAGATATATAATTTCCCAGACAGAGAATTACAAGACGTGTGTTCTGGGACCCATGGTAAGGTTCCCAGAGGCAGTTGCAGCACCAGGAGACATGTATATGGCATGGATTTTAGAAACCGGGAGATGGAAAAAGATGCTTGGTTGGTCCTCCTGCTTTAAATTTGGGGCACTGCGCATGCAATCTAATGTGCCACCAGATAGGAGTGGTGTGTTAAGTAGTTCTATTCTTACCAGTTTAATCCCTGTTATGTCCCCCTATCAGGGGACGGGTATATGGCATGGATTTTAGGAACCGGGAGATGGAAAAAGATGCTTGGTCAGTCCTCCTACTTCAAATTTGGGACACTGCGCGTGCAATCGTGGCCGGACTTTTAGCCAATGGACATTTGGCCGACGGACATTTGGCCGAAACACAAGTGGCTGTCACAAAACCGTCCGGCCACGAGATAGATAGATTTGATAGATAGATACATAGATTACATAGATCAATAGATTCAATATACATTTGATAGATATGATAGATAGTTAGATAGATTTGATAGATATATAATTTCCCAGACAGAGAATTACAAGACATGCGGTCTGAGACCCATGGTAAGGTTACTTCCTTTTGCACAATCGAGTACAGGTTGGGGGATTGCCTTTTGTGTAAAGAAATTTTGGCCGGGTACCTTCCATTGCGGTGTCCCATATCAGGGAATGTGTATATGGCATGAATTTTAGGAACCGGGAGATGGAAAAACATGCTTGGTCGTCCTCCTGCTTCAAATTTTCGGGAACTGCGCATGCAATCTAATGTGCCACCAGATAGGAGTGGTGTGTTAAGTAGTACTATTCCTATCAGTTTAATCCTGTTAAGTGTCTTTTTTGTTGGTTTTGTTTTTGAAGCCACAGTGCAGCACCAGAGGCCAGAAAAATTTGGCATGTAGACATGCCTGTAAAATTAGGTATTGTTGCAGCCGCTGCTGTAGCAGCGGCCAGAAAAATTGATGTTTGTTTCCCAGGCAGAAAGTGCCCTAAAACATTACGGCTTGAACCCTAGTTGGTGGCGGATAAGTCATGCAAGTCATCCGGCATTCGAAGATAAAATACAGCAGCGTGTGGACCATTTTTAGCCCAAGGCAGCTCATCTCATCAGGCCTTTTTTACTCGAATGTATCGCCCAATGTCAGTCCCTTCGGGATCCATACCTCATTCATCTTAATAAAGGTGAGGTAATCTAGACTCTTTTGACCTAGGCGACTTCTCTTCTCAGTGACAATACCTCCTGTTGCACTGAAGGTCCTTTCAGACAGGACACTTGAAGTGGGGCAGGCCAGAAGTTCTATTGCAAATTGGGATAGCTCAGGCCACAGGTCAAGCTTGCACACCCAGTAGTCAAGGGGTTCATCGCTCCTCAGAGTGTCGAGATCTGCAGTTAAGGCGAGGTAGTCTGCTACCTGTCGGTCGAGTTGTTCCCTGAGGGTGGACCCCGAAGGGCTGTGGCGATGCAAAGGAGTTAAAAAGCTCCTCATGTCCTCCATCAACAACATGTCTATAAAGTGTCCTGTCCTTGCCGGTGTGGTCGTGGCAGTCGGAGGATAACTTTCAGCTCTTCCCCTATTAGATTCACGTTGTTCTGTGACATCACCCTTATACGCTCTGTAAAGCATACTTTTTAATTTATTTTGGAAATGCTGCATCCTTTCCAACTTGTTGTAATTCGATAACATTTCTGGCAATTTATGCTTATACCGGGGGTCTAGTAGCGCGGACACCCAGTACAGGTCATTCTCCTTCAGCTTTTTTATACGAGGGTCCCTCAACAGGCACGACAGCATGAAAGACCCCATTTGCACAAGGTTGGATGCCGAGCTACTCATGTCCCGTTCCTCATCCTCAGTGATGTCACTGAAGGTATCTTCTTTCCCCAGCCACGTACAACACCACAGGTACCAGATAGGTGACAACGAGAACCCTGGGATGCCTGTTGTGGTTGGTCTTCCTCCTCCGCCTCAAAGCCACATTCCTCCTCTGACTCCTCTTCCTCACAATCCTCTTCCAGCATTGCCGCACGTCCAGCAAGTGATGCTGATAAGGCTGTTTCTGGTGGTGATGGTGACCACAACTCTTCCTCTTCCTCTTCACGCTCATCTATGGCTTGTTCCATCACTCTTCACAGTGCACGCTCCAGGAAGAAAACTAATGGTATGATGTCGCTGATGGTGCCTTCGGTGTGACTGACTAGGTTTGTCACCTCCTCAAAAGGACGCATGAGCCTCCAGGCATTGCGCATGAGCACCCAGTAACGTGGCAAAAAAATTCCCAGCTCCACAGAGGCTGTCCTAGCACCCCAGTCATACAAATAATCGTTAACGGCTTTTTCTTGTTGGAGCAGGCAATTGAACATTAGGAGTGTTGAATTCCAACGTGTCGGGCTGTCGCAAATCAAGCACCTCACTGGCATGTTGTTTCACCGCTGGATATCGGAAAAGTGCACCATGACTGTGTAGGAACGCCTCAAATGGCTACACACCTTCCTGGCCTGCTTCAGGACATCCTGTAAGCTGGGTACTTATGCACAAAGCCTTGTACGATCAGATTACACACATGTGCCATGCACGGCACTTGTCAACTTGCCCAATTTCAAAGCGGCCACCAAATTACTTCCATTGTCAGAAACCACTTTGCCGATTTCCAGTTGGTGCGGAGTCAGCCACTGATCCACCTGTGCGTTCAGGGCAGACAGGAGTGCTGGTCCGGTGTGACTCTGCTTTCAGGCAAGTCAACCCCAAAACGACGTGACACTGCTGTATCCGGGATGTGGAATAGTACCTGCGTAGCTGGGGGAGTGCTGTTGATGTGAAGCAAGATGCAGCAGCAGAAGAGGACTCAGCCAAGGAAGTTATGGAAGAGGATGGAGTAGGAGGAGTAGAGCAGGTGGCAGCAGGCCTGCCTGCAAGTCATGGCGGTGTCACCAACTCCTCCTCTGCAGAGCCACGCATTCCATGCTTGGCAGCCATCAGCAGGTTTACCCAATGCTCAGTGTAGGTGATATACCTGCCCTGACCATGCTTTGCAGACCAGCTATCAGTGGCCATATGGACCCTTGCCCCAACACTGTGTGCCTGACATGCCATTACCTCCTTTTGCACAATCGAGTACAGGTTGAGGTATGCCTTTTGTGAAAAGAAATTTCAGCCGGGTACCTTCCACTACGGTGTCCCAATAGCTACAAATTTTTTGAACTCCTCAGACTCCACCAGCTTTTATGGTAAAAGCTGGCAGGCTAAGAGTTCAGACAAGCCAGCTGTCAGACGCCGGGCAAGGGGGTGACTTTGTGACATTGGCTTCTTACGCTCAAACATGTCCTTGACAGACACCTGACTGTGGGCAGATGAGCAGGAACTGCTCCGGAAGAGAAACAGAGTGGCGGATGGTTGAGAGGGGGCAAGGAGGACAGCAGTGGTTGACGTGGCTGAAGATGCTGGACCAGGAGGAGGATTGCGGCTTTGAGTTTGTGTGCTGCTTGTATTCATGTATTGATCCCATAGGCGTTTGTGATGTGCGATCATGTGCCTTCGCAAAACAGTTGTACCTAGGTGGGTGTTGCACTTCCCACGACTCAGTTTCTTTTGGCACAGGTTGCAAATGGCATTGCTGTTGTCAGAGGCAGACACACAAAAAAAATGCCACACTGCTGAGCTCTGCAATGATGGCATTCTGGTGGTGGCAACAGCATGCATTGATTGGCGTGCTGTCTGGCTGACACTGGGTGCCAATGCATGCTGTCTGACTGTGCCACTAGCTCCTTGCGACGACCTCCCCATGCTTCCAACTCGTCTCCTCCTCCTCCTCTCTGTCTCCCCATCAGAACTTTCCCCCTGTCCTTCTTCTCTTCTAGCGGGCACCCACGTGACATCCACGGACGCATCATCATCATCATCAACCGCTTCACTTGTATCTGACAAATCAACAAAGGAAGCAGCAGCGGGTACAACATCATCATCATCATCACACCGTACGTCCATGTCTGTAATGCTGCCTGACTGAGACATATCACTGCTATCTACATCCTCTGTCAATGATGGTTGCGCATCACTCATTTCTTCCAACTGATGTGTAAAAAACTCCTCTGACACATCAAGTGAATCAGCTATGGTGCTAGTGTTGGTGGTGGCGGGAGGCAGGCGAGTGGTGGTGACTTGAGAGGTGCCCGAAGATAAGCTGGAGGAGGATGGTGCATCAAGGTTCGGAGCGGAAGCTATAGAAGATTGGGTGTCCTGTGTTAAAAAGTCAACTATGTCCTCCTCAGAACTTTTCGAGTTCATGGGACGTGGCCTCTGAACACTGGGCATTATTCTACGGCCAAAGAGAATCACAGCACCACAACCACGACGGCACCTGCGGGGTGCCCTGCCTCTGCCTGTAATTTTTTTAAAATGTACACTTACACTAAAATTAAACCAGATATGAGTGGTGGCATTGGGCAAGTGGGGAAAGTATACGCTGTGAGCCTGACATAAAAAAGCAGACTAATGTTTCACAGTCCAAAAAGTTTTTCTTTTTTTAAATGTACACTTACACTACTATTAAACAAGATATGAGTGGTGCCACTGGGCAAGTGGGCACAGTATACGCTGTGAGCCTGGCACACACTCTGGCAGGCAGGCAACTGCAATTAGATTACACTAGCAGACTGATGTTTCACAGTCAAAAACTTTTTTTTTTTAAATAATTTACACTACTGTTACACCAGATATCAGTGGTGGCACTGGGCAAGTGGGCCATGCACACAAGTTGGCAGGCAGGCAAATTCAATTATAATTACACTAGCAGACTGATGTTTCACAGTCAAAAAAGTATTTTTTTTAAAAATTATTTAAACTACTGTTACACCAGATATGAGTAGTGGCACTGGGCAAGTGGGCCGGGCACACACGTTGGCAGGCAGGCAAATTCAATTAGAATTACACTAGCAGACTGATGTTTCACAGTCAAAAAAGTAATTTTTCTTTAATTTACACTACTGTTACAACAGATATGAGTGGTGGCACTAGTTGGCGAGTGGGCCTGCACACATGCTGGCAGGCAGGCAACTAGAATTAGATTACACTAGCAGACTGATGTTTCACAGTCAAAAAAGTAATTTTTCTTAAATTTACACTACTGTTACAACAGATATGAGTGGTGGCACTAGTTGGCAAGTGGGCCTGGCACACATGCTGGCAGGCAGGCAACTACAATTAGATTACACTAGCAGACTGATGTTTCACAGTCAAAAAAGTTTTTTTTTTTTTAAATTTACACTACTGTTACAACAGATATGAGTTGTGGCACTAGTTGGCAAGTGGGCCTGGTACACTCGCTAGCAGGTAGGCCACTGCTATTAGATTACACTAGCAGACTGATGTTTCACAGTCAAAAAAGTTTTTTTTTTTTTTTAAATTTACACTACTGTTACAACAGATATGAGTGGTGGCACTAGTGGCAAGTGGGCCTGGCACACACGCTGGCAGGCAAGCAACTGCAATTAGATTACACTAGCAGACTGATGTTTCACAGTCAAAAAAGTTTTTTTTTAAATTTACACTACTGTTACAACAGATATGAGTGGTGGCACTAGTTGGCAAGTGGGACTGACACACACGCTGGCAGGCAGGCAACTGCAATTAGATTACACTAGCAGACTGATGTTTCACAGTCAAAAAAGTTTTTTTTTAAATTTACACTACTGTTACAACAGATATGAGTGGTGGCACTAGTTGGCAAGTGGGCGGGCCTGGCACACACACTGGCAGACAGGCAACTGCAATTAGATTACACTAGCAGACTGATGTTTCACAGCCATTTTTTTTTTCTAATGTACACTACTGTTACAACAGATGAGTGGTGGCACTTAGCAAGTGGCCTGGCACACACGCTGGCAGACAGGCAACTGCAATTAGATTACATTAGCAGACTGATATTTCACAGTCAAAAAAGTTTTTTTTTACAAACTTTACACTACTGTTACAACAGATATGAATGGTGGCACTAGTTGACAAGTGGGCCTGGCACACACGCTGGCAGGCAGGCAACTGCTATTAGATTACACTAGCAGACTGATGTTTCACAGTCAAAAAAGTTTTTTTTTTAAATTTACACTTCTGTTACAACAGATATGAGTGGTGGCACTAGTTGGCAAGTGAGCCTGGCACACACGCTGGCAGGCAGGCAACTGCAATAAGATTACACTAGCAGACTGATGTTTCACAGTCAAAAAAGTATTGTTTTTTTTAAATTTACACTACTGTTACAACAGATATGAGTGGTGGCACTAGTTGGCAAGTGGGCCTGGCACACACGCTGGCAGGCAGGCAACTGCAATTAGATTACACTAGCAGACTGATGTTTCACAGTCAAAAAAGTTTTTTTTTAAAAAAATTACACTACTGTTACAACAGATATGGGTGGTGGCACTAGTTGGCAATTGGGCCTGGCACACACGCTGGCAGGCAGGTGTCACACTGCCTTTTAGGAGTATCTAAAATAAAGATAGTGTATTTAAATAGGCTAGTTGAATCACAACTGCTGAGATAAAAAACAGGCAACAGTATATTTGAATGTGGCAAGAAGATACTGAAAACCACAATAGTCACAGGGTGTGTGAAGGTGGGTTTCATATATCAGCAGGCTGTAATTAATGTATAGGAAGAGATTAGCAGTATAAACCCTATGGCAGTCTGTTAAAGTGGATACACTGAAGACTGCAGGGAAGATAAGTGCTAAATGTTCCTTAGGTAGGAATTTGTGGAGGAATACATAGAATCTTACATGTAAGAATGATATATATATAATATATATATATATATATATATATATATATATATATATATATATATATTTAACTGTAAAGCAATTAAATGGGGTATAACATTGTTATAAGGTAACAAGTTATATAGAATAAACCACATTAAGGTAAGCACAATTGATAGTGAGCGATAAGGCTAAAATCTGGATATATGCCAACAGAATCAGAACACAGGCTATTCTCATAACACAGTTTGCAGAAATACCTAAGGCAAGATTGTTTTAAGTCAACTGGTATTGCGAGGCAGAAGAATAGTTTGCAAACTTACAGTTAGTTCCGAGGAGCGGGTAGTAGTAGTTCGTGGAGCGGGAGAGCAGCCGGCGTGTGATGTCACCGCGATAGTTGCGGAGCTCCGTAGTAGCGCTGAGGGTGGAATCAAGAGTGGTACAGGGTTCAGACAGCAGCGGCTTCCAAATAGCCGGAGAAATCCTTGTAAGTTTGATGGCTAAAGTGGTAGCAAGGTAAGATGAGTGGAACGGCTCACAGAGGAAAATCAGGTCATCAGATTTAAAGTTGCAGGATATAGTTGCAGCAGTAAGTAAGTGAACAGCGTTCACAAAATCAAGGCTAAGATATTGTTGTGTTAACTTCAATACTAAGCAAGGAATGAATGTCATAGGTGTGCCTTAAATAGGGTGGAGATGTGATTGAGAGGCAATTTCTTAAAGGAACAGTATAATTAGTAGATGGCTGAAAGACAAAACCTTACAGGATCCCCCCTTTAAAGGAGCGTCTCCGGAGCTCAGGGTCCAGGAGAGTCAGGGTGTCTTTGATGAAAGCGAGAAACTAACCTGGGTGCAGAAATATTAACAGCGGGCTCCCAGGAGTCATCATCCGATGGGTAGCCCTTCCAACTGACCAGGTATTGCAAAGCACTATGTAATCTTCGGGAATCCTTGATGGATCGGACTTCATATTCCATATTTGGGTCAACAGAAACCTGGGGCAGATAAGTAGGTGTGGAAGAATCCCTCACAGCACGATAGGGTTTAAGCAGAGAGACATGAAATGTCGGATGGATCTTCATAGTATCGGGTAAGGTGAGACGAACAGCATTCTCGTTGACAACATGAGCTACCGGATAAGGACCCACATAAAGTGGAGACAATTTCTTGCAAGGAGTGTTCATTCTCAAATTCCTTGTGGAGAGCCATACCAAATCACCGACATCATATTTCGGTGGCGGTGTCCTTCCTCTATCATAGTACTGTTTGTAAATCTTCTTAGCGTTCTCAATTGAAGATTCAATACGAGTGAAATTTGAGGAGATGCTATCAGAAAGCTCGGCGATGATAGGAGAAGAAGAGTCCTGAGTTGGATATAATTGGAAAGTTGGATGAAAACCGTAGTTTGAGTAGAACGGAGTTTGATTAGTGGTAGTGTGTAGGGTGTTATTATAACAAAATTCAGCATAAGGTAATAGGTCTGCCCAGAGATGTTGTTCAGTGGAGCAAAAAGATCTTAAAAACTGTTCAAGCCATTGATTACAGCGTTCAGTCTGTCCATTAGTCTGGGGATGGTAGGCTGTTGTGAGCCGTCTGTCGATGTGAAAAAGTTTACAGAACTCTAACCAGAGTTTACTGGAGAACTGAGTACCTCTATCACTCAAAATAGTCTTTGGCAGTCCGTGTAGCTTGACAACATTAGAGATGAGAAGATGCACAGTTTCTATTGAAGTGGGTAGCTTATTGTATGGAACAAAGTGGCACATCTTTGTGAAAAGATCTACTAGAACCATAATAGTGTTGTTCTTTGAAGAGAGAGGTAGATCAACAATAAAATCAAGAGCTATCTCTGACCAGGGTCTCTTTGGAGTTGGTAGAGGTAACAGAAGTCCATATGGAGGTTGTTTTTTCCTCTTTGAAACGGTACAAATGGTACAGGTGAGGACATGTTGAGTAACATCGGTAGTCATTTTTGGCCACCAGAAGGATTTTGTTGCTAAATCCAGGGTTTTCTTTGTTCCGGGGTGACCCACGAGCGGGGAATCGTGTATTGACTTGAGAAATGATGATCAAAGTATAGGCGGAATGTATAAGCGGGAGCCATGATAATAACAACCATCTGAATTCAACCGAAGTAGCTCTAGAGGTTTTGTATCATCTTTCTGTTGCTCTTTACGGACAATGGGTAAGGTATCGTAAGTGAAACAAAGAAAGTTTTGTGAAGGTATGATACTTTGTTCAGAGGGTAAAGACAATGTCTCCGATGGAATGCGAGATAAAGCATCAGCTTTCTGGTTTTTGCTGAGGGATGATATGAAATGAGGAAATTAAACCGTGAAAAAAACAAATTCCATCTAACTTTTCGAGAGGTAAGTGTTCTAGTACTTTTCAAGTATTGAAGGTTACGGTGATCTGTGTAAATGAGAGTGGGATATGTTGTGCCCTCTAAAAGATGACGCCAATGTTCCAGGGATAACTTTATTGTGAGTAATTCTTTCTCACCGATAGGGTAATTTCGTTCAGAAGTATTTAATGTCCTGGAGTAATAAGCTACTGGGTGTAGAGGTTTGTTTAGGTCGTCTCTTTGAGACAATACTGCTCCAATTGCGAAGTTGGAAGCGTCAACATCTAGTATAAATTGGAGATTTGGGTTAGGAAAACGAAGAATGGGTGCAGAGGTGAATTTCTGTTTGAGTGTATCAAAAGCTGACTGGGAATCTTGTGTCCACCTGAATGGAATATTGGCTTTAGTGAGTGTGGTTAAAGGGATAGCTAACTTCGAGAAATCTTTAATAAACTTGCGGTAGAAGTTTGCGAAACCCATAAAACATTGTACTTGGCGTTTTGTTTTTGGGGTAGGCCAGTTCAAGACAGCATCAATCTTTTTATTCTCCATACAAATTCCAGTGGGGGATATTTCATATCCAAGGAAAGATATGGACTGTGAATTGAAGACACACTTTTCGGCTTTTGCATATAGGAAGTTGCTTCTAAGCCGAGATAGAACCTGTGTCACATGAAGTATGTGTTGTTCCAACGTTTTCGAATAAATGAGAATATCATCAAGATATATGACAATGTATACATCAAGAAGATCTCTAAATAGATAATTTATTAAGTGCTGAAAAGCAGCAGGCACATTACACAACCCGAATGGCATGACTACGTATTCGAATAAGCCATATCGAGTTCGAAACGCAGTCAGCCATTCGTCCCCAGATCTTATTCGGAGAAGGTTGTATGCACCCCTTAGATCCAATTTTGTGAAAAACCTGGCTCCCTCCAATCTCTCAATTAATTCTGGTATAAGGGGTAGAGGGTAGCGGTTCTTAACCGTAATTTTATTCAACTGACGGTAATCGACTATGGGTCTAAGGGTACCGTCTTTATTCTTAACAAAGAATATACCGGCCCCTGCCGGTGAGGTGGATGGACGGATAAAACCTTTTTTAAGGTTCTCATCTAGATAGGTTTTTAGGTGAATGAGTTCAGTGTTAGATAGAGGAAATATGTGCCCGATAGGGATCTCTGACCCAGGGAGTATCTCAATGGGACAATCATATTTCCTGTGTGGAGGCAGACTCTCTGCCTCTGTTTTACTGAAAACATCAGCAAAGTCTTTATATACCTCAGGTATGGGTGGTATATCTGGAGAGACAGAAGTTTGTAAGATAGGAGAGGGAAGACAAGTATTTTGGCAATATGTAGAGTTGTAGGTAAGTGTTGAGTTGAACCAGTCTATCTGTGGGTTATGTGTACATAACCATTGCATCCCAAGTACTACCGGAGAGACTGGAGAGCAAATTACATCGAAAGAAACATATTCCCTATGCTGATCTTGAGTTACAACAAGTAAGGGTATTGTATGACATTCTACAGGCCCAGAAGATATGTTTTTCCCGTCTATACCTCTCAAGAACACAGGAGACTGTTTCTGCATCAGTGGTATTTTATTTACAGTGGTAAAATCCTTATCTATATATGATGCTGTAGCACCGGAATCAATTATCGCGGTGGTGTGAAGACGAAGTTGTTCCCACTGCAACAGAAGAGGGATTTTTATGTAAGCAACCGAATTGTGCTGAGTAGTACAACAATAATAGTCTGATAAGTTCTTACCCTTGTTTTGTCTCAGGAGGGATGGGCAGTCTTTAACAGTGTGCTCTTCTGAGGCGCAGTATAGGCATAGGTTGTTAGAGCGTCGTCTGAGTTTTTCTTGAGGGGTCAGAGGACCCTTGATGAAGGCTATGTCCATAGGTTCAGGGGTGCTATTTGAAGAAGATGGAGTATGTGTAGTGTAAGCGGCTTTCCTAGGATAAGATTCATGCCCTGACTTTTCTTGGTGACTCTCCCTGAGGCGTCTATCTATTGTAATGCTGAGGGACATGAGCTCTTCTAGGGTATTTGGTATGTCTGTGCGTGATAACTCATCCTTTATTCCATCAGATAGCCCTAGTCTGAACTGATTCCTAAGGGAGAGATTGTTCCACTGCGAGTCCTTAGCCCATTTTTTAAACTCTGTGATGTAGTCTTCGACTACTCTTTTCTTTTGTCTAAGGCCCCGCATGGCATTTTCAGCTGTAAGCTGTTTGTATGGATCCTCATACAATTGACCCATTGCGGCAAAAAAATTATCCAAGGAGTTTAATATCTCTTCATTATTCTCAAAATAAGAGTTTGCCCATGTACGGGGTTCACCTCTTAGGTAAGATATGGTTGTGAGTACTCTGATTCTATCATTTGGGTAGGTATGAGGTCTTAAAGCAAACATTAATAGGCATGCATTTTTAAACTCTCTGTAGAGAGATCTGTCACCATGGAAACAATCAGGGGGGCTGACCTGGGGTTCAACTATAGGTGTTCTTTTGTCGACCACATCCCTAATGTATGCCTTGAGGTTATCATTCTCTATTTTCAATGTGTTAAGACCATTGGTTAGCAAATCTACCCTTTGAGTCAAAGCCTGTATATGAGTGTTAATCTCAGCTGGATCCATAGTTGTTAAGGCTTAGTATTCTGTCACACTGCCTTTTAGGAGTATCTAAAATAAAGATAGTGTATTTAAATAGGCTAGTTGAATCACAACTGCTGGGATAAAAAACAGGCAACAGTATATTTGAATGTAGCAAGAAGATACTGAAAACCACAATAGTCACAGGGTGTGTGAAGGTGGGTTTCATATATCAGCAGGCTGTAATTAATGTATAGGAAGAGATTAGCAGTATAAACCCTATGGCAGTCTGTTAAAGTGGATACACTGAAGACTGCAGGGAAGATAAGTGCTAAATGTTCCTTAGGTAGGAATTTGTGGAGGAATAAATAGAATCTTACATATAAGAATGATATATATATATATTTAACTGTAAAGCAATGAAATGGGGTATAACATTGTTATAAGGTAACAAGTTATATAGAATAAACCACATTAAGGTAAGCACAATTGATAGTGAGCGATAAGGCTAAAATCTGGAAATATGCCAACAGAATCAGAACACAGGCTATTCTCATAACACAGTTTGCAGAAATACCTAAGGCAAGATTGTTGTAAGTCAACTGGTATTGCGAGGCAGAAGAATAGTTTGCAAACTTACAGTTAGTTCCGAGGAGCGGGTAGTAGTAGTTCGTGGAGCGGGAGAGCAGCCGGCGTGTGTCGTCACCGCGATAGTTGCGGAGCTCCGTAGTAGCGCTGAGGGTGGAATCAAGAGCGATACAGGGTTCAGACAGCAGCGGCTTCCAAATAGCCGGAGAAATCCTTGTAAGTTTGATGGCTAAAGTGGTAGCAAGGTAAGATGAGTGGAACGGCTCACAGAGGAAAATCAGGTCATCAGATTTAAAGTTGCAGGATATAGTTGCAGCAGTAAGTAAGTGAACAGCGTTCACAAAATCAAGGCTAAGATATTGTTGTGTTAACTTCAATACTAAGCAAGGAATGAATGTCATAGGTGTGCCTTAAATAGGGTGGAGATGTGATTGAGATGCAATTTCTTAAAGGAACAGTATAGTTAGTAGATGGCTGAAAGACAAAACCTTACAGCAGGAAACTGCAATTAGATTACACTAGCAGACTGATATTTCACAGTCATTTTTTTTTAAATTTACACTACTGTTACAACAGATATGAGTGGTGGCACTTAGCAAGTGAGCCTGGCACACACGCTGGCAAGCAGGCAACTGCAATTAGATTACACTAGCAGACTGATGTTTCACAGTCAAAAATGTTTTTTTTTTACAAAATGTACACTACTGTTACAACAGATATGAGTGGTGGCACTGCAGGCAGGTAACTGCAATTAGATTACACTAGCAGACTGATGTTTCACAGTCAAAATTACACAGGCAAAAAAAAAAAAAAAGATGTTCTAGTCCTAAAAAGGGCTTTTTGGGGTGCTGTCCTTACAGCAGAGATCAGATGAGTCCTTCAGGACTGTAGTGGACACTGAATACACTAGTCTAGCTATCAATTTCCCTATAAAATCAGCAGTAGCTACACTATCCCTCCTCTCACTAAGAATGCAGGATCAGAATGAATCTAAAATGGCTGCTGTCCAGGAGCTGGGAGGGTCTGGGAGGGAGTGTCTGCTGCTGATTGGCTGAAATGTGTCTGCAGACTGCGAGATACAGGGTCAAAATTTACTCAATGATGACGAATAGGGGACAGTTCGCCGGGAACTATTTGCCGGCAAACTATTCGCGACATCACTAATCTAGATATGCTGTTAATCCAAGCATATGAGTTGAATAAATGAAATGATATAATATACATAAATGAGACGTGCTTACAATTGGCTACAGTTTGTAAACAATGAAATCTTAATAAATATTTTTTCTGTCCATTTAAATATGATTTAATTTTGGAAACCAATTTCGTATTGTTGATGATAGAATTGATGTTGATTTCTAGTTGATGTAATGTAATTTCATAAAAAAAGTTAAGTTGTAGTAATGTTCACACAAGTAAAACTCATAACTCCATTGTGAAATACTAATTTCTTGATCTATTTGTCATAGTGGGACTAACACAAGAATTAATGAATAAGTGCCACAATTCTAGCGCTGGTATTACGAGTTTTAAAGTCTAAAAATTTCACGTGCATTAGGTAAATCTGTCAGTCGCATGCAGGAGCACTTATTTCCCATAGAAGTCAATGGAGGAGAGAAATTTCAAGAGAAATAACATCCAACACTTGTGTTGAGCGTAAAGTGAGTGATGTCATGTCCTTCTGTGAAAAAGTAGCTAAATTGTGTTAATTTCATAATAAAATAATATTTTGTGTACGTAATGTGCTGTATATTGTTTGTATGTATCTAATTCTGTATGTATGTGATGATATTTGTATGTAGATGTAGCTATATGAGTGTATGTTCATGTATGTCTATGTAAGTCAATGTAAAATGGGTTTGTGTGCATTTTTTTTTCAAATACCCAAGAACTCGTAACAATGATCCGTTATATTTTGAAATGAAAATTTTTAATTTAAAAATGAAATATTGTAGAGTGTTTGTATGAGTGTAAGTGTACTTTGTGTAATGTTTTTGAGGTGAGTCGTGAATGTTTTTGTTATCAGGATATCATTAACTACTGGGTCTGTGTGAGCACTATGGATTTCAGCGTAGCTGTGAATATTTGTTGTGCTACCGAAACTTGTAATAGCAGCATTAGGGAAAATGAAGCGTTATGGCCCACACTGATGCTATTTGAGTCATAACGCAAAGCTCGTAATCTAGCTAATTATTTCTAAACTCAATCTAAATTTTAGAAACTATTTAATGTGGGTGTTTTTTGGTGGTTGTAGAGAGATTTTGGGGTCAAAGTTAGAAAAAGTGTGTTTTTTTTTCATTTTTTCATCATATTTTATAAAAATTGTTATAGTAAATTATATGATATGATGAAAATAATGATATCTTTAGAAAGTACATTGAATGGCGAGAAAAATGGTATATAATATGTGAGGGTACAGCAGATGAGTAAGTAGAAAATTATAGCTAAACAGAAACCCGGCAAAAATTTAAAAACAGCCCTTATTCTTAACGGTAAGAACATTTAAAAATGGTCTGGTCACTAAGGGGGTATGCATGATTGTGTGTATTTATGTATGTGTATGCATGTGCATGTGTATATGTGTGTTTGTATGTGTATGTGTGTATGTATGTATGCATGTGTATGTATGTGTATGTATGTATGTGTGTTTTATGTATGTGTATGCATATGTATGTATTAAAGTTTATGTATGTATTTGTGTATTTACTGTATATATGTGTTTGTGTGTATATGTGTAAGTATGTATATAATTATAACTGTGTATAAAGGTTTATGTACATATTTATGTATATGTATGTGCATGGGTGTATGTATTTATCAATGTTAATTTTGATGGCAAATTTCAATTTAGTCAGAGGGGGATATTTATCAAAGCATCAACTGTGCTGCATTTGCCAGCACCAATGCGCTCGCCTAACATTGCCTAACATCGTGGCCATGGACCTGAATACGATCTCCATATTTATAAAAAAAGTCGGCAAAAAGCTGCGCACCAAGTTCGGGGCGATGAGCATCGTACAGTTCTTAACTAGCAGTCATCGATCTAGCTGCTATTTGGTTTTTTATACCCTGTCACTAAAAGCCACCACTATACTAAAATGTTTAACCCCTATCCTGCCACTCCCGGACCCTGCCGCAACTTTAATAAAGTTATTAACCCCTATCCTGCCGATCCCGGAACCCGCCGCTACTTTAATAAATTTATTTACCCCTAAACCGCCAGCCCTCTCATCACCATAAACTAAATTAAGGTAAACTAAACCTAACAACCCGCAAACGTTACATTAAAATTACAACATCCCTATCTTATAATAAATTTAATTATAATACTTACCTGTAGAATTAAATTAAACTATATTAAACTATTAATTAACCTACCCTAACTATTATACTAAAATTACATTAAACTACCAATTAAATTAATTATATTACATATTAAAAAAAACAACCCTACTCAAATTATTTAAATCTACAATTAAACATTACTAAATTACCAAAAAAATAAACGCTAAGGTACAAAAAATAAAAAACACTATATTACGAAAAAAACAAACCACAGCATAAAAAACAAAAAAATTACACCTGATCTTATAGCCCTATCAAAATAAAAAAGCCCCCCCAAAATAAAAAAAAACATAGCCTACAATAAATTACCAATTGCCCTTAAAAGGGCCTTTTGCAGGGCATTGCCCCAAAGAAATCAGCTCTTTTACCTGTAAAAAAAAAAATACAAACACCCCCAAAAGTAAAACCCACCACCCAACCAACCAACCCCCCAAATAAAAAGCCTGTCTAAAAAACCTAAACTTCTCATTGCCCTGATTGGAACAGCCAATAGGATTTTAGTAGCTCTAGTCCTATTGGCTGAATGAACCCTTTCAGCCAATAGGAATGCAAGGGACACCATCTCGGATGACGTCACTTGCATTCAAGATCCAGTTTACGGCGTAGACCATATTGAAGTGGAGCTCCTCACCGAATGTCTTCAGTATGGACCCACTCCACGCCGGATGGATGAAGGTAGAAGAGGATGAAGATGGAAGAGGCAACCCGGATGAATAATTCTTGCCACCCGTATGAAGACTTCTTGCTGGCTGGATGGATCCTTCAAGCAGGACTTCAAGAACTGTAAGTGGATTGTTGCAGGTTAGTGTTAGGTTTATTTAAAGTATTTTTGGGTGGATTTTATTTTTAGAGTAGGGTCTGGACAGGTAAAAGAGCTAAATGCCCTTTTAAGGGCAATGTCCATACAAATGCCCTTTTCAGGGCAATGGGGAGCTTAGGTTTTTAGACAGGCTTTTTATTTGGGGGGTTGGTTGGTTGGGTGCTGGGTTTTACTGTTGGGGGTTGTTTGTATTTTTTTTACACATAAAAGAGCTGATTTCTTTGGGCAATGCCCCGCAAAAGGCCCTTTTAAGGGCCATTAGTAGTTTATTGTAGGCTAGGGTTTTTTTATTTTGGGGGGGGGGCTTTTTTATTTTGATAAGGCTTTTAGATTAGGTGTAATTCTTTTTTATTTTTGATACTGTGGTTTGTTTTTTTTGTAATTTAGTGCTTTTTATTTTTTGTAACTTAGCGTTTATTTTTTTGTTATTTAGTAATGTTTAATTGTAGATTTAAATAATTTGCGTAGGGTTAGGGTTTTTTAATATGTAATATAGTTCATTTAATTGATAGTTTAATGTAATTTTAGTATAATAGTTAGGGTAGGTTAATTAATAGTTTAATATAGCTTAATTTAATTCTACAGGTAAGTTTAAATTCATTTTAAGATAGGGATGTTGTAATTTTAATGTAAATTTAGCGGGTTGTTAGGTTTAGGGGTTAATAGCTTTATTTAGTTTATGGCGATGTGGGGGGCTGGCGGTTTAGGGGTTAATAGGTTTAGTTAATGGTAGTGATATGGAAGGCCAGAGGTTTAGGGGTTAATATATTTATTTAGGTTGCGGAGGGGTCCGGGAGCAGCGGGATAGGGGTTAATAACTTTATTTAGGTTGCGGCGGGATCCAGGAGCGGCAAAATAGGGGTTAATACATTTATTAAATTTGAGGCAAGGTCCAGGAGCGGCGGAATAGGGGTTAATACATTTTATTTAGGTTGCATCAAAGTCGGAGTGGCAGATTAGAGGTGTTTAGACTCGGGGTATATGTTAGGGTGTTCGGTGAAAACGTAACTGGTGCTCAACCATAGAAATTAATCTATCAGGCAGCATCAAACATAAGCTTTCACTGCTTTCAGCCTCCCATTGATTCCTATGGCATCCGTGCCTCCACGGTGGCGGATTGAAAACCAGCTACGCTGTGCCGGAATAGCCGCAAGCGTACCTGTTAACTATTTGATAACTTTTAAAAAGTGTCAAATAGTGCTGAATGCGTATTTGGAACATCTGTAATGACATAAGCATCGATCTGTGTCGGTTTGAGACCGGTGGATCATATGTTACGTCACAGATTTCAATTTTTGCCAGTCTGTAGGCTTTGTTAACTTGGTCGGATCAAGCTTGCCACAATTACGCTGCGGAATTCCAATGTATTTGCGGTTAACGGCTTTAAAATATCCCCCTTAGTTTTAGTCTTTTGACTAAAATGCCATTTTAGTTTAAGTCGTATTATAGTCATCTGAATTGTTTTAGTTTTAGTCTAGTTTTAGTCGACTTAATCTCCAGTAGATATTTGTCGACTAAAACCTAAGGAGTTTAGTTAAAGTGTAATGCATTATTTAAGCATTTCTCTATAACATCCAAACCCATTATATACTCCAGGAGTAAACATCTAATAACCTGTTATCATTTATGGCATCTATGTCTATATGTATGTATGTGTTTATATGTGTATGTGTGTTTACATATGTATGTGCACACATACATTCATACATATGTACATACACATACACAAACATATCAAGGAGACCTGTAAGTGGTATAGTAGGAAAGAGGTTCTAAACTGTGGCTGTCCTACAAAACACAGGTCAGTTGTAAGCTATGTGTTTATACAGCTTATATATGTTTATAGCAATCAGACATTGTGATTATCTTGCAGCGTGGACTTATATTATTACCAACAATACTTGGCCTTCATTTACACAGTTGAAGAGATCAACTCAAGCAATGACCTTCTGCCCAACATCACCCTGGGATATAAAGTGTACGAGTCTTATGGATATGAACAGATCGCGCAGATGAATATACTGAGAATGTTAACAGGGACAGATGATTTAATACCTAATTACTCCTGTTCAAAAGAAAACACGATTGTTGCTTTTATTGAAGACATTATTACTGCATCATCCCTCTCGATGGCTACTCTCACCGGCATGTACGGATATTCCCAGGTACGTGTGTTGTTAGATATGCTGCATATTTATATTAAATCTGTAAGGAAGCAGCAGAACCCAGTTGTACTGCAAAACGAATAAAAATGGAACATGGGACATTGAATTAAAACAGCAGAATGGAGCTCAAGAAACAAAATATATATATATGTGTGTGTGTGTGTATATATATATATATATATATATATATATATATATATATATATATATATATATAGAGGGAGTGCAGAATTATTAGGCAAATGAGTATTTTGACCACATCATCCTCTTTATGCATGTTATCTTACTCCAAGCTGTATAGGCTCGAAAGCCTACTACCAATTAAGCATATTAGGTGATGTGCATCTCTGTAATGACAAGGGGTGTGGTCTAATGACATCAACACCCTATATCAGGTGTGCATAATTATTAGGCAACTTCCTTTCCTTTGGCAAAATGGGTCAAAAGAAGGACTTGACAGGCTCAGAAAAGTCAAAAATAGTGAGATATCTTGCAGAGGGATGCAGCACTCTTAAAATTGCAAAGCTTCTGAAGCGTGATCATCGAACAATCAAGCGTTTCATTCAAAATAGTCAACAGGGTCGCAAGAAGCGTGTGGAAAAACCAAGGCGCAAAATAACTGCCCATGAACTGAGAAAAGTCAAGCGTGCAGCTGCCAAGATGCCACTTGCCACCAGTTTGGCCATATTTCAGAGCTGCAACATCACTGGAGTGCCCAAAAGCACAAGGTGTGCAATACTCAGAGACATGGCCAAGGTAAGAAAGGCTGAAAGACGACCACCACTGAACAAGACACACAAGCTGAAATGTCAAGACTGGGCCAAGAAATATCTCAAGACTGATTTTTCTAAGGTTTTATGGACTGATGAAATGAGAGTGAGTCTTGATGGGCCAGATGGATGGGCCCGTGGCTGGATTGGTAAAGGGCAGAGAGCTCCAGTCCGACTCAGACGCCAGCAAGGTGGAGGTGGAGTACTGGTTTGGGCTGGTATCATCAAAGATGAGCTTGTGGGGCCTTTTCGGGTTGAGGATGGAGTCAAGCTCAACTCCCAGTCCTACTGCCAGTTTCTGGAAGACACCTTCTTCAAGCAGTGGTACAGGAAGAAGTCTGCATCCTTCAAGAAAAACATGATTTTCATGCAGGACAATGCTCCATCACACGCGTCCAAGTACTCCACAGCGTGGCTGGCAAGAAAGGGTATAAAAGAAGAAAATCTAATGACATGGCCTCCTTGTTCAACTGATCTGAACCCCATTGAGAACTTGTGGTCCATCATCAAATGTGAGATTTACAAGGAGGGAAAACAGTACACCTCTCTGAACAGTGTCTGGGAGGCTGTGGTTGCTGCTGCACGCAATGTTGATGGTGAACAGATCAAAACACTGACAGAATCCATGGATGGCAGGCTTTTGAGTGTCCTTGCAAAGAAAGGTGGCTATATTGGTCACTGATTTGTTTTTGTTTTGTTTTTGAATGTCAGAAATGTATATTTGTGAATGTTGAGATGTTATATTGGTTTCACTTGTAAAAATAAATAATTGAAATGGGTATATATTTGTTTTTTGTTAAGTTGCCTAATAATTATGCACAGTAGTAGTCACCTGCACACACAGATATCCCCCTAAAATAGCTAAAACTAAAAACAAACTAAAAACTACTTCCAAAAATATTCAGCTTTGATATTAATGAGTTTTTTGGGTTCATTGAGAACATGGTTGTTGTTCAATAATAAAATTAATCCTCAATAATACAACTTGCCTAATAATTCTGCACTCCCTGTATATATATATATATATATATATATATATATATATATATATATATATATATATATATATATATATATATATATATATATAAATAATATATAGTGTGCTAATATTGCTGTCCGTGCAATCCATAGCTGTAACATTTTTTTTTTTTTTAAAAAAAGCTTTATTGAGTGACCAGTATTGGAAGACAAACAATGAAAATTCGTCAGTAATTTCAAATCAAGTGATACAGAGGTATTAGATTATGCACATTTTGCAATGAAGACAATTTTCTCTTAGTGATTCAACATCATATCTCTGGTACACTGTTCTCATTCATTAGCATAATATTATACAGTACATCTGTATATTATATCTATTGGTCAAGGTATAAAATTCTCATGGGTATTTAGTCATACCCTGTATAGGTAACAAACAAGAAGAAGAAGCAAGAAGAAGAGTTAGAAAGGGTGTGGAGGGAAGAGAAGGGAGTTTAAGAAGAGAGGGAAAAAAAGGGGGGGGGGCTAAGAAGGGGGAGTATGGGGAGGGAGTGTTGTTGGAAGGTTCTGTGAGGGCAGGGGCACAAGGGGGAGGTGATTAGCACCATAGGCGGTCAATTCCTATTACTGGAATAATTCCAGTGCTATAGTCTCAGGGTCTTCCAAGTCACCACAATCCCTCAGAAACAGCACATCATGCATGCCTCCAGGACACACCACCTCAGGTCAATCAGTTAGTTTAGATCTTTCAAGGCCTTCATAAATCTTTGCTCTCCCAGATCATTAACATAAGTTCATGTAGAGCAAGTTTTCCAGTTTTGAGGTAGTGAAACCTCTCCAGATCAAGCAGGTCTCTGACCCCATGTTTCCATTCATTCAGGCTTGGTATGTTGATAAACTTCCACTACTTTGGAATTAGGCTCTTCGCACCATTTAGCATCAGTAGAAACAGTTTATGTTTCGCTTCCACCGCCAGCTTGGGGAGGGTATCATTTTTATCCATATTACAAGTGGAGGTTGGATACCTTGACTGTGCTAAATCTCTCAGCTATTAGACTTCTACAGGGTTTGCTATAAAAACTATGAACTAGAATGTGTGCTAATCTGAAAGTGAGCTAAAAAAAAGAAGAAATAGCATCCTCCACAAATATTTTTTTTATATTAATACAGATAAATAGACATAATGATAGATTATATATATATATATATATATATATATATATATATATATATATATATATATATATATATATATATATATATATATATAAAGACAGGCAGATATATATATATATATATATATATATATATATATATATATATATATATATATATATATATATATATATATATAGACAGAAACACAGATAGATAGATAGATAGATAGATAGATAGATAGATAGATAGAAAGATAGATGATAGATGATAGATAGATAGATAGATAGATAGATACATAGCCTGACAGACAGATAGACAGATAAATAGATAGATAGATAGAAAGATAGATTGTGATTTAAAGGGCTATGATATATGACAAGTTTTTGGACTGGAAATGGCTCAAAGGTGTGTATATATTTATGTGTATGTGTGTACATAAGTATGTGTGTGTGGGTATATATATGTGTATGTTTATGGGTGTGTACATATATATATATATATATATATATATATATATATATATATATATATATATATACACATACATACATACAGTATATATAATTTAGATTTTTTATACACTGAGCATCCTGTCATGGCCATTTTTCATTATTTGCCCAAGGTCCATAAACAAGGCACCAATCCCCCAGGCAGACCCATAGTGGCAGGAATTGGTTCATTAAATGAACCACTTTCAGAACTTATAGATGGGTACCTTCAACCATGTGTGTTGAACCTTACAAGTTACATTAAGGACACGTCTGATGTCATCAGACAAGTTGAAAGCATTGAATGGCATAAGGAATTTACCTTTGTCACCATCGACGTGGTCTCACTGTACACTTGTATTCCCCATGACAAGGGCATTCTAGCCATTGAATTTTTTTTGGATAATTGTTCTCATTATGATGAGGCTTTGAGACTGTTCATCAAGATTTCTGTGGAATATCTACTAACACATAATTTTTTCTTGTTTGAGGGGGAGTTCTATCTCCAGAGGTGTGGGACAGCTATGGGGGCCAAGTTTGCCCCCTCCTATGCC
>NC_069502.1:845655-930655 GCF_027579735.1 Bombina bombina
ACTAACACCTGGACTGTGGCATGCTGGAGGGGGATCCATGGCAAAACTACCATGGAAAATTACATAGTTGATGCAGAGTCTGCTTTTAACCCATAAAGGGCCTAAATCACCTAACATTTATAAATTGTTTGCAATAACGTGCTTTAAAACATCAGTTATGATGTCGTATCGATCAGGTAGTGTAAGGGTTACGCCCGCTTCACAGTGACAGACCAAACTCCAAGTGTAACGCACCGCAAACAACCGTAAACATTCCATTTGCACAACCACGAGATAGATAGATTTGATCGATAGATACATAGATTACATAGCTCAATAGATGCAATATACATATGATCGATACAAATTACATAGATCAATAGATGCAATATACATTTGATAGATACGAATTACATAGATCAATAGATGTAATATCCATTTAATAGATACGAATGTTATCGATCAAAAGATGCAATATACATTTGATAGATACGAATTACATCGATCAAAAGATGCAATATATATTTTATTGATACGAATTACATCGATCAATAGATGCAATATACATTTGATAGATACGATTGATAGTTAGATAGATTTGATAGATAAATAGATATATTTGAAAGATATATAATTTCCCTGACAGAATATAACAATAAGACATGCGGTCTGGGAACCGTGGTGTGTCAAGTAGTACTATTCTTAGCAGTTTACTACTACCTGTTACTCCCGCCATCGTGGGAGGTCTATATGGCCTGCATTTTTGGAACAGGGAGATGGAAGAAGATGATTGGTCTGTCCTCCTACTTCTAATTTTTCAAAAACACAAGCGGCTGTCTCAAAACAGTCCGGACACGAGATAGATAGATTTGATAGATAGATATACATAGATTGATAGTTAGATAGAATCGATAGAAGATAAATAGATAGATTTGATAGATATATAATTACCCTGAAAAAGTATAATAATAGAACATGCGGTCTGGGACCCATGGTAACTAGTTTGTGTTAAGTAGTACTATTCTTAGCACTTTAATCCCTGTAACTCCCCCTATCGGGGGAAGTCTATATCGCCTGCCTGATTACGCTGACAAAATATAACAATAAGACATGCGGTCTGGTACCCATGGTAACTAGGTTGTGTTAAGTAGTACTATTCTTAGCACTTTAATCCCTGTAACTCCCCCTATCGGGGGAAGTCTATATGGCCTGCCTGATTACCCTGACAAAATATAACAATAAGACATGCGGTCTGGTACCCATGGTAACTAGGTTGTGTTAAGTAGTACTATTCTTAGCACTTTAATCCCTGTAACTCCCCCTATCGGGGGAGGTCTATATGGCCTGCCTGATTACCCTGACAAAATATAACAACAAGACATGCGTTTTTTGAACCATCGTAACTAGGTTGTGTTTATATTAGAACTATTCTTAGCACTTTAATCCCTTTTACTCTCCCTATCGGGGGAGGTCTATATGGCCTGCCTGATTACCCTGACAAAATATAACAATAAGACATGCGGTCTGGGACCCATGGTAACTAGGTTGTGTTAAGTAGTACTATTCTTAGCACTTTAATACGTGTTACTCCACCTATCGGGGGAGGTCTATATGGCCTGCCTGATTAACCTGACAAAATATAACAATAAGACATGCGGTCTGAGACCCATGGTAAGGTTGTGTTAAGTAGTACTATTCTGAGCACTTTAATCCCTTTTACTCCCCCTATCAGGGGAGGTCTATATGGCCTGCATGATTACCCTGACAAAATATAACAACAAGACATGCGGTCTGGTTCCCATGTTAACTAGGTTGTGTTAAGTTGTACTATTCTTAGCACTTTAATCCCTGTAACTCCCTCTATCGGGGGAGGTCTATACGGCCTGCCTGATTACCCTCACCAAATATAACCACAAGACATGCGGTCTGAGACCCATGGTAACTAGGTTGTGTTAAGTAGTACTGTTCTTATTAGTTCAATACCTGTTACAACCCCTAATGGTGGGAGGTCTATATGGCCTGCATGATTAGCCGCACCAAATAAATCAACAAGACATGCAGTCTTGGACTGGGACCCATGGCTAACTCGGTTTTCAAAAGTAGTACTATTCTTAGCACTTTCATCCCTGTTACTGCCACCTCTCGGGGGAGGTCTACATGGCCATCATGATTAGCCTAACAAAGTACAACAATAAAACCTGGGCTCTTTAAACCATGTTAAGTAGGTTTATTTCGGTAGTACTGTTCTTATTAGTTTAATACCTGTTACAACCCCTAATGGTGGGAGGTCTATATGGCCTGCATGATTAGCCGCACCAAATAAATCAACAAGACATTCGGTCTTGGACTGGGACCCATGGCTAACTCTGTTTATTAAAGTAGTACTATTCTTAGCACTTTCATCCCTGTTACTGCCACCTCTCGGGGGAGGTCTACATGGCCATCATGATTAGCCTAACAAAGTACAACAATAAAACCTGCGCTCTTGGAACCATGTTAAGTAGGTTTATTTTGGTAGTACTGTTCTTATTAGTTTAATACCTGTTACAACCCCTTTTTTTTAAATAATGTTAAACCAACAGGTATGAGTAGTGGTAGCACAGAGCAATTAAGCACAGTATATGCTTGCGGTGGTCCTGGTACACAGGCCTGATGGAAAATGAAATTAGATTAAACTTGCAATTAGCAAACTAATGTAAAATATTTTTTTATTTTTTTAAAAATAATGTTAAACCAACAGGTATGAGTAGTGGTGGCACAGAGCAATTAAGCACAGTATATGCTTGCGGTGGGCCTGGCACACAGGCCTGATGGAAAATGAAATTAGATTAAACTTGCAATTAGCAAACTAATGTAAAAGTTTTTTTTATTTTTTTAAAAATAATGTTAAACCAACAGGTATGAGTAGTGGTTGCACAGAGCAATTAAGCACAGTATATGCTTGCGGTGGGCCTGGCACACAGGCCTGATGGAAAATGAAATTAGATTAAACTTGCAATTAGCAAACTAATGTAAAAGTTTTTTTAATTTTTTTTAAATAATGTTAAACCAACAGGTATGAGTGGTTGCACAGAGCAATTAAGCACAGTATATGCTTGCGGTGGGCCTGGCACACAGGCCTGATGGAAAATGAAATTAGATTAAACTTGCAATTAGCAAACTAATGTAAAAGTTTTTTTTTTTTTTTTAAATAATGTTAAACCAACCAACAGGTATGAGAAGTTGCACAGAGCAATTAAGCACAGTATATGCTTGCTGTTCGCCTGGCACACAGGCCTGATGGTAAATGAAATTAGATTAAACTTGCAATTAGCAAACTAATGTAAAAGTTTTTTTTTTTTTTTAAATTTAAAATAATGTTAAAACAACAAGTATTAGTGGTTGCACAGAGCAATTAATAACAATATATGCTTGCTGTAGGCCTGTGCCTGATTGAAAATAAAATTAGATTAAACTTGCAATTAGCAAACTAATGTAAAAGTTTTTTTTTTTTTTTTTAATTTGAAATAATGTTAAACCACCAGATATGAGTGGTGGCAGTGAGCAAGTTGGCACAATATATGCTGTGAGGCTCACACACAGGCTGGTGGCAGGCAGGCAAATGCAAAAAAAAAAAAAAACGACTGGAGTTCTAGCCCTATGCAAAAAAAAAATTAAAAAATTTTAGCCCTGAAAAGGGCTTTTTGGGGTGCTGTCCTTACAGCAGAGATCAGATGAGTCCTTCAGGACTTTAGTGGAGACTGAATAGATTAGCCTAGCTATCAATTTCCAAATAAAATCAGGAGCTGCAAAAATAAACCTCCTCTCTCTTCAAAAGCTGCATCACAATGATTCTAAAATGGCTGCTGCCCGGGACCTGGGAGGGTCTGGAAGGGAGTGTCTGCTGCTGATTGGCTGTAATGTGTCTGCAGACTGTGAGATACAGAGTCAAAGTTTACTCAATGATGACGAATAGGGGGCGGATCGAACATCGCATATGTTCGCCCGCGGCGGCGAACGCGAACAAGCTATGTTAGCAGGGAACCGTTCGCCGGCGAACCGTTCGGGACATCACTACTGCAGGACTGACAGGACTACTTAAAACTCCAGTCCCAATGCAAAGAGTACTACCCTCCATAAGAGACTACTCCGATCTTCGACATTTCTCTGCCGTCCTCCTGTGACAAAAGGCAAAGAATGACTGGGGGATGAGGAAAGTGGGGGAGGTATTTAAGCCTTTGGCTGGGGAGTCTTTGCCTCCTCCTGGTTGCCAAGTTCTTAATTCCCAACAGTAATGAATGAAGCCCTCCCCTTTAGATGGAAATATTTATTATAGTACTATTGTATTTATATTTTATTATAGCACTATTGTATTCATATTTATTATTGTACTATTATATTTATATTTATTAAATGTTATTATTATTATTATCAGGTATTTGTAGAGCACCAACAGATTCCGCAGTGCTATAAACAAAGGCAGTATTTAAGATAACATTTACATGGATCAAATGGGTAGAGGGCCCTGCCGAGACTTACACTGTTGTAGTCGGCTCTTATGAAGGTAAACTACAAACAGCTGGGCTCATAGGTTTACATTCTAAGGGGTTCAAGGTGATGGCAGTGGAGATAGGAAGGTTAGTTTAGGTTGTATGCATCCCTGAATAGTAGAGTCTTTAGGGAGCGCTTGAAGCTTTCAAAACTAGGGGAGAGTCTTGTGGGGCGAGGCAGAGAGTCCCATAAGATGGGAGCAAGTCTGGAGTAGTCTTGTAAATGGTAATATGAGGAGGTAACAAGAGTGGAGGAGAGTAGGAGATCATGTGTGGAGCAAAGAGGACTAGAGGTAAGGTATCTGGAGACAAGGTCTGAGATGTAGGGGGGAGCAGTGCAGTTGAGGGCTTTGTATGTCACAGTGAGAATGTTGTGTTTAATCCTGGAGGCAAGAGGAAGCCAGTGAATGGATTGGCAGAGAGGTGCAAAAGATGAAGAGCAACGTGTAAGGAAGATGAGCCTGGCAGAGACATTCATTATGGATTGTAAAGGAGGTAGGCGGCAGCTAGGGAGACCAGAGAGGATGGAGTTGCAGTAGTTGAGGCGGGAAAGGATGAGAGAGTGGATTAAAATCTTAGTTTTCTCGTGCATAAAGAAAAGTCTAATTTTAGAGATGTTTTTAAGGTGGAAGCGGCAGGCTTTAGCCAAGGACAGAATGTGAGGAGTTAAAGAAAGGTCTGAGTCAAGTGTGACCCCAAGACATTGGGCATGTGGGGTAGGGGTAATGATGGAGTAATCAACAGTTATAGAGAAATAGGGGGTGGAGATTTTTAAAGAAGGGAGGAAAATAAGGAGCTCAGTTTTGGAGAGATTAAGCTTGAGGTAGTGAGAGGACACCCAAGAAGAGATATGAGAGACACAGTTAGGGACACCGGTTAGCAAGGAAGGAGATAGGTGTGGTGCAGAGAGGTAGATTTGGGTGTCGTCAGCATAAAAATTATATTGAAACCCATGGGACTTTATTAAGGAACCTAATGATGACGTGTAGATTGAGAAGAGAAGGGGACCGAGGACAGAGCCCCCAAAAGAAAGTGGTAACGGTGCAGATGATGTTCCAGAGAATTCTAAACTAAAGGTATGGTTAGACAGATAGGAACAGAACCACAAGAGAGCTTTGTTGCAGATGCCGAAGGATTAGAGGGTTTGGAGCAAAAGAGGTTGGATGACAGTATCAAAGGCTGCAGACAGATCAAGGAGGAGATAAGTGGCCTTTGGATTTTGCTGTATTTTATTGGTTACCTTAACAATTGCTGTATCTGTAGAGTGAAAGGGGCGAGATTCAGATTGCAGTGGGTCAAGGAAGGAGTTTAATGTAAGGAAATGGGATAGATATGCATATACTAGCTTTTCAACAAGCTTTGAGGAAAGAGAGAGTAGGGAAATAGGATGGTAGTTGGATGGGGAGGTAGGAATGAAAGAAGGTTTTTTGAGGATAGGTGTGACAAGTTTATGTTTAAGAGATGAGGGAAATATACCAGTGCTGAGGGAGAGGTTGAAGATGTGTGTGAGTATAGGGGTAAGGGTATAAGAGAGGGAGTGGAGTAGCTGTGAGGGTATGGGGTCGAGGGGACAGGTAGTGAGGCGAGGGGACAGTATAAGGGAAGACACGTCCTCCTCTGTAACAGGGGCAAAATAGCTTAATGTATGGCTATGTGAGTTTTGTATGATTGTGAGCTTCTGAGGGTGTGGGAGACCTGTAGGATGTTGAGAGCTGATTTCATTTCTGATGGAGTCGATTTTGTTGTTGAAGTAGCTGGCAAAATCTTGAGCTGAGTGAGAAGTTGTAGTAGGAGGTGGGGGTGGGTAGTAGTATTGAACATGGAGAACAGATGTTTTGGGGTTGAAGAAACAGTAGAGATCAGAGTAGAGAAGTCATGTTGCTTATATAGATTAAGGGCAGAATAGTAAGAGTTCAAGATGAACTTATAGTTAAGAAAGTCAGCTGAACTCCAAGATTTTCTCCAGTGTCGCTCAGCAGTATGGGAACATCTGCGTAAGTACCATGTCAGAGGAGTATGCCAGGGATGAGGATGAGTGTATTATTTCCGAGCTATGGTAGGTGGGGCAAGATTGTCAAGGACCGATGTAAGGGTGGTGTTATAGTGGCAGATACATTCATCAGGGCAGGAAAAGGAGGGGATGAAAGAGAGAAGAGGTTCAAGAGAACTAGTGAGCTGTTGGTGATAAAATTACTTGATTCTTCTGTGAAGTTTGGTGTGAGGGGTGTAAGGCGGGGAAGTTATAGGGAGGGAAGTAATGTTGCAAGTGAGGAGATGATGGTCAGATAGAAGAAAAGGGTAGTTAGTGAAGTTCGAGATAGTGCATTGATAGCTGAAAATCAGATCAAGGGAGTGACCAATCCATATTTGTGAGTGGGAGAGTCAGTCCATTGTGACAGACCCGAAAGAGGAAGAGAGCTGCAGAAATTGTTTTGCAGAGGAGGCAGTGGGATTGTCAACAGAGAGGTTGAAGTTGCCAAGAATGAGGGCAGGGGTATCTGAGGAAAGAAAATAAGGTAGCCAGGTGGCAAAGTGAGGGGGTGGGATATGACTGCCACACGTATAGAGAGGGGAGAGAATAAGCTAATCATGTGGGTTTCAAATGAAGAAAATGTGAGGAAAGAGAAGGGCTGTATTTGTTGAAAGGTGCAACAAGAGGAAAGTAAAATACCAACACCACCTCCTTGTCTATTATTAGACCTAGGAGTGTGGCTAAAGTGGAGACACCCATGTGAGAGTGCAGCAGAGGAAGCTGTGTCTGAAGGAGAGAGCCAGGTTTCTGTGGGAGCCAGAAGATTGAGAAAGTGGAAGAAAAAGAAGTCATGGATAGAAGTGAGCTTGTTGCAAACAGAGCGAGTGTTCCAGAGTGCACAAGTGAAGGGGGTGGTGGCTTTAGAAGCAAGAGGAATGAGATTAAGGTTACCAGAGTTTTGTTTTTGAAGTGTATTGAAAGGTACACATGGGTGTGCAGGGGACCAATATTAGGGGAGAGTCACCAGCAGCTAGTATGAGCAAGATGGAGAGTGACATGAGATGAGATGCAGATTTGCAGTAATGTTTTTGGGATGAGGTGCAAGGGGGAGAGAGAGAGAATTTAAGAATGTTTTAAGTTCATGAATGCAGAAGTAAGGTGAGGTTAAGAGAGATGGGCTTATGAAATGTGCAGGTGGTGAGGGGGCAGTAGTAATTGAATAAAGTAGTTTGTTATAGAGACAAAAGGTAGCAAAAAGGAATATGAAGATATTGAACATGTTTACAAAATAGGCAATCAGTGGATAAAACACAGTATTACAATCGGACTTGCCTTGTCCCTTATCCAATCCTTGTTCAATTCTTGTATCTTCTTTTGCCCAATTCTTAGTTCCTCACTTATATATGTTCACTTAAGATATGTGAACATATGATGTTACAATACTGCTATCTAAACCTGCAATGCTAACCCCATAGCAGTGTTAAATTTATAGGACAAAGTGTTCAGCTGATTGCAATAAAATCAAAGACAGTCAAAAGGCCAATTGGGAAAATTTGATTCAGGGTGAGATAGTTAAAAAAACAGACAATAGAATTTGGAGGACGCTGGGGTTATACCATTAGTGAACTTATAAATGTAGGAATTAACACAAATATTGACAAGGTTTGAACATTACTTAGCTAAAGACAAGCTATAAGCAAAGAAAATACATAACATGTCACAGACTACAGGCACATACCAAAAGAGAGATTTAGAAATAATACCGTTGCCATACAAAACAGGAAATTTGACAGGAGTTGAATGCAGGACCCAATTCACATACCAAAAGAGAGACTGAGAAAGAATACAGTTGCCACACAAAATATGGAATTTGGCAGGAGTTGAATGCAGGACCCGAATACACATACAAAAAGAGAGACTTAGAAAGAATACAGTTGCCTCACAAAACAGGAAATTTGGCAGGAGTTGAATGCAGGACCCAATGCACATAACAAAATAGAGACTTAGGGGCATATTTATCAAATGTCAACTATGTTGCATTCACCGGCATCAATACGCTTGCCTAACATCGCCAAAAATCGCAGCCACAAATCTCAATATGTTCTCCTTATTTATAAAAAAAGCTGTCAAAAACACGCGCACCAAGTACGAGGCGATGAGCATTGTACTGTTGTTATCTAGAAGTCAACAATTCAGCTTTTTCCTAGCTTTATTTATACCATTTCACTACAATGCCACAACTATACTAAAGTGTTTAACCCCTATCCCGCCACTCCCCGACATCGCCGCAACCTAAATAAAATTATTAACCCTTATCCCGCTGCTCCACCGACACCACCGCCACTAAATAAACTTATAAACCTCTGGCCTCCCACATCAAAACCACTAACTAAACCTATTAACCCTTAAACCGTCAGCCCCCCACGTCGCAAAAAACTAAATTAAGCTATTAACCCCTAAACCTAGCAACCCCTTAACTTTAAATTAAAATTACAACATCCCTATCTTCAAATAAATTAAAACCTACCAGTAGAATTAAAATAAACTCATTTTAAACTATTAATGAACCAACCCTAACTATTATACTACAATTAAATTAAAATACCAATTAAATAAACTAAATTACATATTACAAAACCTAACACTACTAAAATTATTTAAATATACAATTAAACATTATTACAAAGTCCTAAATTTAAAAAAGAAAACTAAGTTACAAAAAACAAACAAATACTAAATGACAAAAAATAACAAACCAAATTATCAAAAATAAAAAAAATGTACACCTAATCTAATAGCGCTATCAAAATAAAAAGCCCCCCAAAATAAAAAAAACCCTAGCCTATAATAAATTATCAATGGCCCTTAAAAGGGCCTTTTGTGGGGCATTGCCCCAAAGATATTAGCACTTTTACCTGGCAAAAAAAAATACAAACACCCCCCCAACAGTAAAAGCCACCACCCAATACACCCCCCCAAATAAAAAAACTATCTAAAATAACCTTAGCTATCTATTGCCCTGAAAAGGGCATTTGTATGGGCATTACCCTTAAAAGGACATTTAGCTCTTTTAAACGTCTCTTGTCTATTAGAGACAGAGTCATGGACACTAAATCTATCTGGAAGCCTAAAAAGGTGACCCTTGTCTGAGGAATCAAGAAACTTTTTGGTAAATTGATCCTCCAACCATGTTTCTGAAGAAACAACACTAGTTGATTCGTGTGAGATTCTGCAGTATGTAAAGCTAGTACCAAGATATCGTCCAAATAAGGAAACACCGCAATACCCTGTTCTCTGATTACAGATAGTAGGGCACCCAGAACCTTTGAAAGATTCTTGGAGCTGTTGCTAGGCCAAATGGAAGAGCAACAAATTGGTAATGCTTGTCTAGAGAAGAGAATCTCAGAAACTGATAGTGTTCTGGATGAATCGGAATATGAAGGTATGCATCCTGCAAGTCTATTGTGGACATATAATGTCCTTGCTGAACAAAAGGCAGAATAGTCCTTATAGTCACCATCTTGAAAGTTGGTACTCTTACATAAAGATTCAAAATTTTCAGATCCAGAACTGGTGTGAATAAAAAAAAATTCTTTGGTACAATGAATAGGTTTGAATAAAACCCCAAACCCTGTTCCTGAAGAGGAACTGGCATGATTACGCCTGAAGTCTCCAGGTCTGAAACACACTTCAGAAAAGCCTGAGCTTTTACTGGATTTACAGGGATGCGTGAGAGAAAAAATCTTCTCACAGGAGGTCTTACTTTGAATCCTATTCGATACCCCTGAGAGACAATGCTCTGAATCCAATGATTTTGGACATATTTTATCCAAAAATCCTTGAAAAACCTTAATATGCCCCCTACCAGCTGAGCTGGAATGAGGGCTGCACCTTCATGCAGACTTAGGGGCAGACTTTGGTTTCCTAAATGGCTTAGATTTATTCCAATTTGAGGAAGGCTTCCAATTGGAAGCAGATTCCTCTGGAGGAGGATTGAGTTTTTGTTCCTTATTCTGACGAAAGGAACGAAAACGGTTAGAAGCCTTAGATTTACCCTTAGGTTTTTTTATCCTGAGGCAGAAAAACTCCTTTTCCTCCAGTGATAGTTGAAATAATAGAATCCAACTGAGAACCAAATAAATTATTACCTTGGAAAGAAAGAGATAGTAATCTAGATTTAGATGTCATATCAGCATTCCAAGATTTAAGCCACAAAGCTCTTCTAGCTAATACAGCTAAAGACATGGATCTAACATCAATTTTGATAATATCAAAAATGGCATCACAAATAAAATGATTAGCATCTTGCAGTAAGCGAGTAATGCTAGATATGTCAGGATCCAATTCTCGTTGCGCTAAATTCTCCAACCATAAAGTTGAGGCAGCCGCAACATCAGCCAAAGAAATAGCAGATCTGAGAAGATGACCTGAATATAAATAGGCCTTCCTTAGATAAGATTCAAGCTTCCTATCTAAAGGATCCTTAAAGGAAGTACTATCTTCCATATGAATAGTGGTATGTTTAGCAAGAGTAGAAATAGCCCCATCAACTTTGGGGATTTTTTCCCAAAACTCTATAGATTTTGCTGGTAAAGGATACAATTTTTTAAACCTTGAAGAAGGAATAAAGGAAGTACCTGGCTTATTCCATTCCCTAGCAATCATATCAGAAATAGCCTCAGGAATAGGAAAAAACCCTGGGGAAACCACAGGAGGTTAAAAAACAGCATTTAAACGTTTATTAGACTGAACGTTAATAGGACTGGTTACCTCAATATCCAAAGTAATTAACACTTCTTTTAATAAAGAACACATATACTCTATTTTAAATAAATAAGTAGATTTGTCAGTGTCAATGTCTGAGGAAGGATCTTCTGAATCAGATAGATCCTCATCAGAAGAGGATAAGTTATTATGTTGCTGGTCATTTGAAATTTCATCAGCTAAATGAGAAGTTTTAAAAGACCTTTTACGTTTATTAGAAGGTGGAAATGCAGACAAAGCCTTCAGAATAGAATCAGAAACAAATTCTTTAAAATTTACAGGTATATCATGTACATTAGAAGTTGAAGGAACTGCAACTGGCAATGTACTATTACTGATGGAAACACTATCTGCATGTAAAGTTTATCATGACAACTATTACAAATGACATTTGGTGGAATAATTTCTACACTTTTACAACAAATGCACTTAGCTTTGGTAGAACTGATGTCAGGCAGCAATATTCCAGCAGAAACTTCTGAGACAGGATCAGATTGGGACATCTTGCTCAATGTAAGAGAAAAAACAACATATAAAGCAAAATTATCTATTTCCTTATATGACAGTTTCAGGAATGGGAAAAAATGCAAAAGCATAGGCCTCTGATAGAGAAAAAAGCAAGAGGCAAACATCAATGGGGTATTGAAATAATGAAAAAAATAACCGGAAATGACACACTCGCGTCACTAATGACGCCGCCGTGTGAAAGGTCTCGGTGTCATACGTGACGAAAATGAAAATGACGAAGTTGTGTCATAAACGTATTTTTTCGCGCCAAAAATGACACAATAAAGTTTAGCATTTGACGCACCCGCAGGCCTAATACCCGCAATAGCAAGATGTAGTCAATTGAAAAAAAGACTAAACCCCAGGTAAGAAATAAATTTCTTAAAATGTTTAAATTCCCCAAATATGAAACTGACAGTCTGCTGAAGGAAATACATGAACCTGACTCATGGCAAATATAAGTACAATACATATATTTAGAACTTTATATAAATGCATAAAGTGCCAAACCATAGCTGAGGTGTCTTAAGAAATAAAAACATACTTACCAAAAGACACCCATCCACATATAGCAGATAGCCAAACCAGTACTAAAACAGTTATAAGTAGAGGTAATGGTAAATTGAGAGTATATAGTCGATCTGAAAAGGGAGGTAGGAGATGAATCTCTACGACCGATAACAGAGAACCTATGAAATAGACCCCCATTAGGGAAATCATCGTATTCAATAAGTGATACTCCCTTCACGTCCCTCTGACATTCGCTGTACTCTGAGAGGAATCGGGCTTCAACAATGCTGAGAAGCGCATATCAACGTAGAAATCTTAGCACAAACTTACTTCACCACCTCCATAGGAGGCAAAGTTTGTAAAACTGAGTTGTGGGTGTGGTGAGGGGTGTATTTATAGGCATTTTGAGGTTTGGGAAACTTTGCCCCTCCTGGTAGGATTGTATATCCCATATGTCACTAGCTCATGGATTCTTGCCAATTACATGAAAGATATATATATATATATATATATATATATATATATATATATATATATATATATATATATATATATATATATATATATATATACTGTATATATATATATATATATATATATATATATATATATAATCTGTATATGCAGTATCTATAACTATATATCATCATGTGTATGGCTACACCTCACTGACGAGGCCCAATAATGGCTGAAACGATCATCTGGGGTTGCTGTGTTCCTTATTCAGAGAGGAATTGCCTGGTATTTTGGCACTGGACTGACCGTAATAGGCGGGATCAGACTGATATACTACAGGAAAGTTCTACTCTGTGAAAAGCATTACTGAGCTAAAAGAAGTTGCACCCAGGTGGTAAATCGCCATAGCACAGGGTAACAATGGTATTGAGCTGGTTGCTCCTTCCTGTGAGTGCACTTCTCTCTGTATGTATATATATATATATATATATATATATATATATATATATATATATATATATATATATATATATATATATATATATATATATATATAAATAAATAGAACTTATTCTGTGCAGAAGACTGTAATGTGAAATATTCATATTTTCATGTCAGGTAAGCACACATGAGAATATGTGATCGGGTTTGTGTGAGAGTGGGGAGTTTCTCCTTTTTTTCTCTCCAACATATGGGGAAATATGTGAACACAATATTCTAACTCGGACTTTTGCGCTTTTTAGGCTAGCACACGGACAAAAACAGTTTACTTTCAACTCATAATACAAGCGCAACCAAACAAGCGCAAAAATCTTACTTCTAGCGCAGTTATTGCTCGAGTGGGAGCATTAATTAGGGATCCACTTGTAATCTGGCCCTATGTGTGATTTTATTTTAAGATTCTCACAGAGCAATGTAGGAGAAATTAGAAAAACGTTCACATCTGGCTAATGTGTCATTTTTTTAGTGAATACCAATCCCATATAACCGCATGACTATAATGCAAACTTAACAATTGCTCAACTAGTATGCATGTGAATAGATAGGTTTGTAAATGGATGGATAGACGGGTAAAAAATAAAGACAGAGAGACAGACAGACAGACAGATAGATAGATAGATAGATAGATAGATAGATAGATAGATAGATAGATAGATAGATAGATAGATAGATAGACAGACAGACAGACATAGATAGATAAATAGATAGATAGATATAGATAGATAGATAGATAGATAGATAGATAGATAGATAGATAGATAGATAGATAGATAGATAGATAGATAGATAGATAGATAGATAGATCTTATATAGATAGATGATAAATAGATGATAGATACGTAGATAGATAGATAGATAGATAGATAGATAGATAGATAGATAGATAGAAAGAGATAGACAGATAGATAGATAGATATGTTTTTTGCTTTTTGCAGGATTTTGCTATTTAGACAACTCCTGGAATACATCTCTTAAAAATCTTTTTGAGAACGTCATCAAGTCTTTTTTGCTTTGGCCAATAAGAGTTACTGTAAATGAGTTTGTGCAGTGCACTAAGCAATAGCTGTGCAATGTGTAACCAGGACAGACAAAGGGACATATGTAAGTATATAACATGCCCTCTAATCTCTTTGGTAGAACAGAGAAAAACAAAATTGAATCATAAATGTAATAGGTGCTGATCTGTATTTCATCCCCAGTACTGATGTTATCACCTTGATAAATGCCCTATACTGGGGCTACAGCATTAACCCTCTGTATGAGTTCAGCGTACGGATGTAACACTAAGTGAGTTGTTATCTCACCTGTTGCATTAGTGATCTCGCCTTCAGAACATGGAACACAGTCATAGCAACAGCTGGGCTCCCCCTGACGAGTAGATTTTCTATAGCCCGGCTGACAGGTATCACTGCATGTGGAGCGGGGGATCTGTACAGAGGAAAAGGGGGAATTATTTATATCTCAGCAAAGGGTTTTCTCGGGGTTAAAAAAGGTTTACTGCCATAAATAAGCAGGCTTGAAGTGGCAGCAAACAGAGAATGAACCTCATCAGGGTAGTGATCTATAATGAGGTTAGCTACCAACTTAAAGGGACATTGTACACTAAATTTGTCTTTGCATAAATGTTTTGTAGATTATCCATTTATATAGCCCATCTGGGAATTTATTTGTAAAAATGTATAGTTTTGCTTATTTTTTTAATAAGATAGTGCTGATTTTCAGACTGTCTGCTTTTCCTGTTTTTCCAGCCCCTTTCATTGGGTGTCCCAGCCTAATCTTAGCATCAGAGCTAAATTGGGAGCTTCTAAATAAGTTTTATTAAAGGTTTTATAGTGGATTTCTAGATCAGTATCGGTGCATACTCTTCTTTAAAGTAGTGTCTATTACATGCAGTTGTATGAACATTGGTCTAAACTGTGAATATACCCTAGCAAACACCTTCGACTAGATTACGAGTTTCTGTCGTTAAGGCTTGTGGTGCTAAAAATAGTTAATAACTATTTAATAACTACAGGTAGCCCTCAGTTTACGCCGGGGTTAGGTTCCAGAAGGAATGGTTGTAAATCGAAACCGTTGTAAATTGAAACCCAGTTTATAATGTAAGTCAATGGGAAGTGAGGGAGATAGGTTCCAGGCCCCTCTCAGAATTGTCATAAGTAACACCTAATACATTATTTTTAAAGCTTTGAAATGAAGACTTTAAATGCTAAACAGCATTATAAACCTAATAAAATAATCACACAACACAGTATACATGATTAAACTAAGTTAAATGAACCAAAACATTTGCTAAACATCATTATAAACCTAATAAAACAATCACAACACAGACTTAACTTGCATTTTTCTGCAAACAGTTCTTTCTATGCATTCCAATCTGGACTGATTTATAGACAGGAAGATCTTGTTCCTTTGAAATCTGCTCGATAGCTCAGGTCTGGTTCAACTGATTAATTTCAGCTTGCTTGGCTTTGCTGCAACACAAGCGGACAGCCCCACCTACTGGCTATTTTAATAAATGCACTGCTTCTCAATGCTTTTCAAAAGCAGTCACATGACTGGAAAAAAAGGTTGTTATTCTGAAATGTTGTAAATTGAACCGTTGTAAAACGAGGGCCACCTGTATTGTACCTAGTTAAAATAAATACAAAGTTGCCTGTGAAATAAAAATAAACCCTAAGCTAGATACAATGTAACTATTAGTTATATTGTAGCTAGCTTAGGGTTTATTTTATAGGTAAGTATTTAGTTTTAAATAGGAATAATTTAGTTAATGATAGTAATTTTATTTAGATGTATTTAAATTATATTTAAGTTAGGGGGGTGTTAGGGTTAGGGTTAGATTTAGGGGTTAATACATTTAATATAGTGGCGGCGACTTTGGGGGTGGCAGATTAGGGGTTAATAAATGTAAGTAGGTGTCGGCAATGTTAGGGACGGCAGATTAGGGGTTAATAAAATTTAACTAGTTTTTGCGATGCGGGAGGGCGGCGGTTTAGGGGTTAATAAATATTTTATAGTGGGGGCGATGTCCGGTTCGGCAGATTAGGGGTTAAAAATATTTTTTAGTGTTTGCGATGTGGGGAGGCCTCGGTTTAGGGGTTAATAGGTAGTTTATGGGTATTAGTGTACTTTTTAGCACTTTAGTTAAGAGTTTTATGTTACGGCGTTAGCCCATAAAACTCTTAACTACTGACTTTTAAATGCGGTTTCAGTCTTGACAGGAGAGGCTGTACCGCTCACTTTTGGTAAGACTCGTAATACCGGCGATATGCAAGTCCTATTGAAAATATAGGATACGAAATTGACGTAAGTGGATTTGCGGTATTAACGACTCTGGCCAAAAAAGTGAGCGGTGAGCCTGTCATTTAAAGACTTGTAATACCAGTGTTAGAAAAAAAGCAGTGTTAGGACCTCTTAACGCTGCTTTTTAACCCTAACGCACAACTCGTAATCTAGCCGCTTGTTTCTTACTTATCCAAAATAACCATATGAAGAAAATGGTGTGCAGGGGAGTCTCCAGTACAAAAAGATATCTGGATTGTCCCACTTACATTGCCACATAAAAGTTTCATGAGACCACAATGATCCCAGAGACCGGGGCTCACCTGTATTCAAGGCCCTATCAAAACAAAGCAAATCTGTCAGTGATGTTATTGTGCTCCATCTCAAACCTTTTCGGTGAGTAAGGACTGTATGTTCCATTCATTGTGACTTGTTGGTTTCTGTCATTCCTTTATGCCCAGGGGCAAACAACTTCAGTAGAGCTGTGCATTGTACAATAAGCAAGTGAGGCTTTACTTGCTGATTTTGTAAGGTTGCGGTTTCTCCTTGTTTTACCTGTGTTACCATGGGACACATAGTTGTAATTGCAGACTTTGTCTCCCTGTTAGACTGCTGTAAGATGCTTCTCCCATGAAGTGTCACGCCGCGCCGCTCTAGCTGTTGCTAGGGACATGGCACTTGCTTTCTGCTCGTTACCTAGGGGGGAGTCGGCTCCTCACTGCGTGCGGCGGTACGTCATTGCTGCATGCTTCAGAAGCTGGTCAGGATCTCCTGTGGCTCCTATATAAGTAACTTCAGTCCTACCTATCACTGCCCAAGTATAGGTGTTACTTACTGTTCTCCTGGGTGTTATTGATTCTTATGTCGGCCTGTTATATTGTTGTTGACCCTTGCTTGTCTGACCACTCTGCCTGTTTACCCTTAACTGCTGGATTGATATACTGCTGCTGAACTCTGCTTGTTTGACCGCTATGCCTGTTAACCCTTTAACTGCTGGATTTATATACTGCTGCTGAACTCTGCTATCTGACCACTCTGCCTGTTAACCCTTTAGCTGCTGGATTGATATACTGCTGCTGAACTCTGCTTGTCTGACCACTCTGCCTGTTAACCCCTATTACTCTGGATTGCCTTACTGTTGCCAAACCCTGCCTGCCTGATCATCCTAGTGGTTTGCCTCTGGACTGCCTTGCTGTTGCCAGGTCCTAGCTATCTGACCTTTCTGGTTGTTTGCCCCTGAACTACCTTTCTCTGCTTTCCTGCCTGTTACCGCTGAGGACTGTCCTGCCTGTGGTGAGTGCCGCTTACGCCATCTTGCAAACCTTCTCTGCTCGGGGATATTCCCTATCATTCTGGCTCGATGCCGAGATAACAAGACTACTGGCCGAGTTCGGTCTGATAGAGGAGTATCCCACGAGCATTACATTATACTTGGGCCATGGAGCCAGATGAGGTGGCACGAGCAGTTTATCTTCAGGGACAGATGTTGGGAACCCATACCACAGAGTTTCAGAATAGGGATTCCAAGCTAGAGGCTATAACCGCTCAACTCTCTTTACTAGTTACAGCGAGGAATACAGCTCCTGTTGTTGTACCATCAGTCTCTGCTCCTAGCTTTGCGGCTTCTTCTTCTGCTTCTGGAAGTATACCCAGGATACCATTGCCTGACAAATATGAAGGTAGTACTGATTGCAGGGGTTTTCTTAACAAATGCAGGCTGCACTTTCGCATTGATCCTCATACCTTTCAGTCTCACCAGTCAAGGGTAACCTTTATCATTTCCTTACTGAAAGAAAAGACCCTAGCCTGGGTCTCTCTCCTTTTGGAATAGAACGCTCCACCCATGCATGATGCTGATACTTTCATTTCTGCATTATCTTCTGTGTTTGGGACTTCTGGCCCTACCTCTGCTGTAGAATTGTCTCTCCTGGACCTCTGCCAGGGCAATAGGACTGTGGCACAATTCGCCATTGAGTTTCCCACCTTGGCAGTGCTCTCAAGGCAGCCTTTAGGAGGGGTCTGCATGAACGCCTCAAAGATGAAATCACTTATTGTGATAGTCCTTCTTCTTTGTATGACTTTATAATGATTTGTATCAGTCTCGACTCTTGCTTCCAGGAGAGACAAGCCGAGAGAGACAGAACTAGGAGGGTCCTTCCCTCCCGTCCTCCTATTCATCTGGTTTCAGCAGTATCCTCTACTCCTTCAACAGCTCCAGTTACCCCAGTGGGGGAACCCATGGATCTCTCCTTCAAACCTTCAGAATTTGAAAGACAGAGAAGAAGGAGATTGAGGCTATGCTTTTATTGTGGATCTAACACCCACCAACAAACGAACTGTGACATCCGGCCGGGAAAAGCCAATGCTTAGGGGATAACACTGGGGTGCCTCTAAGCATGATCACTACAAAATCCCCTCATTCCACTCAGATTATGGTACCTGTAACCCTTACCTTCCTTCAGAATACTGTCCACACTCAAGCCTTCATTGATTCAGGGGCAGCTGGAAACTTTCTGGATCACCGTTTTATGATTCAAGCCGGCTTGCCTCTTCTGCAGAAAAGACATTGGCCCCTAGTTATCAAGCCCTCAACCTCAAATAAGCTGGAATTCCACAGCGAAATTTGTGGCGAGGCTGATTCGCCTTAGTTATCAAGCCCTAGATACCGTCAAAAGTAGAATTTAGTGACGTAAGCTTCGATCCGCCGGACTCAGTCCGACACAGATCGATTCTTACGTCACTACAGCAGTGTTAATTTCGTCGACTAAAACTAGACTAAAATGACTATAAAACTAAAGAAATTCTGATGACTAAAATACGACTAAAACTAAAATGACATTTTAGTCAAAAGACTATGACTAAAACTAAATCAAAATGACATTTTAGTCAAAAGACTATGACTAAAACTAAATCAAAATGACATTTTAGTCAAAAGACTATGACTAAAACTAAATCAAAATTTGCTGACAAAAACATTTTATGCAAGGTGTTAATCAATCCCTATCCAATTACTGCTCTTTTGTAAAATTTACTAAACTTAATTTTATTAAATTTTAAGATAAATAAAGACATGTTATATACCACAACAGTTAAATCTGTTAAATCTGTATTGCATGTTCAAACCTTAATACCATAAATCAAATCAGGTTAATAAACCTTTACTCCAGGACTATATAATTTGTTTCAAAGTTCTAGAGCAGTGATAATTTCGTTGCCGAAAATGTTTCGAATCTGTGAACAATCAATTGATTCTTCCTATAGAAATAAGCATAACCCATGAGTATGGATTTAAGTTATGCTGTGCCTGTGCTAGCTGCAGAAACTTTTTGTTATGTTGAGTTACTTGATACTTGTTTTAATTATTAACAGAGAACTGTTAAAGTTTTTATATTGGGTAATATGTGCAATACAGCCAATACAGTTTACAGTTTTGTTTTTTTTATATTTTAAAGTTGCACTTCTGTATCTCCAGTAGATTTTAGTCGACTAAATCTCCAGTAGATACTAGAGATTTAGTCGACTAAAATCTACTGGAGATTCAGTCGACTAAAACTAGACTAAAACTAAAACAATTCAGATGACTAAAATACGACTAAAACTAAAATGGCATTTTAGTCAAAAGACTAAAACTAAGACTAAATTGAAATTTGTCGTCAAAATTAACACTGCACTACAGATGTTCCGCACACAAGTGCGGCACAATCTGACTACTTTTGCTAGTTATCAAAAAACTAGCAGGTACGCTCGGCACTTTTCTGGCCCAGCGTACCTGGTTTTCAAACCGCCACCCTGGAGGCGGCGGATCCCATAGGAATCAATGGGAGTTTGACCATAGCGAAAGTTCATGTTCGCTGCTGCCCGACATCCCATTGATTCCTATGGTAGTTTCTACACCTAACACCCTAACATGTACCCTGAGTCTAAACACCCCTAATCTGTCCCCCCTACAACGCCGCAACTAAATAAAGTGTTTACCCCTAAACCGCCGCTCCCGGAGCCCACCGCCACTATAATAAATATGTTAACCCCTAAACCGCCGCTCCCGGACCCCGCCGCCACCTACATAATACCTATTAACCCCTATCCTGCCCCCCTATACCGCCGCCACCCCTAATAAATGTATTAACCCCTATCCTGCCGCTCACGGATCCCGCCGCAACAAAATAAATAGTTTAACCCCTAAAAGGCCGCTCCCGGACCCCGCTGCCACCTAAAAATAAACTTATTAACCCCTAATCTGCCCCCCTACACCGTCGCCACCTATAATATTTTTATTAACCCCTATCCTGCCCCCCTATACCGCCGCAACATATAATAAAATTATTAACCCCTAAAGCTAAGTCTAACCCTAACCCTAACATCCCCCTAAATTTAATCTAATTTAAATCTAACGAAATAAATTAACTCTTATTAACTAAATTATTCCTATTTAAAGCTAAATACTTACCTGTAAAATAAACCCTAAACTAGCTACAATATAACTAAAAGTTACATTGTAGCTATTTTAGGATTTATTTTTATTTTACAGGCAAGTTTGTATTTATTTTAACTAGGTACAATAGTTATTAAATAGTTATTAACTATTTAATAGCTATCTAGTTAAAATAAAGAGAAATTTACCTGTAAAATAAAAACTAACCTAAGTTACAATTACACCTAACACTACACTATCATTAAATAAATGAATTCTATTTAAAACTAAATACTTACCTGTAAAATAAACCCTAAGATAGCTACAATGTAATTAATAATTACATTGTAGCTATTTTAGGGTTTATATTTATTTTACAGGTAACTATGTATTTATTTTAACTAGGTACAATAGCTATTAAATAGTTAATAACTATTTAATAACTACCTAGCTAAAAGAAATACAAAATTACCAGTAAATAAATCCTAACCTAAGTTACAATTAAACCTAACACTACACTATCATTAAATAAATTAAATAAATTAAATACAAATGCCTACAAATAAATACACTAACTAAAGTACAAAAAATAAAAAAAGAACTAAGTTACAAAAAATAAAAAAATAATTTACAAACATTTAAAAAATATTACAACAATTTTAAGCTACTTACACCTACTCTAAGCCCCCTAATAAAATAACAAAGCCCCCCAAAATAAAAAAATCCCTACCCTATTCTACATTAAAAAGTTACCAGCTCTTTTACCTTACCAGCCCTTAAAAGGGCCTTTTGCGGAGCATGCCCCAAAGAATTCTGCTCTTTTGCCTGTAAAATAAAAATACAACCCCCCCAACATTAAAACCCACCACCCACATACCCCTAATCTAACCCAAACCCCCCTTAAAAAACCTAACACTACCCCCCTGAAGATCTTCCTATCTTGAGTCGTCTTCACTCAGCCGAGCTGAATTCTTCATCCAATCCAGGCGATGTCTTCATCCAAGCGTGGCGCTGAAGAGATCCATCATCCGGCTGAAGTCTTCATCCAAGCGGGGGCTGAAGAGGTCCATCATCCGGCTGAAGTCTTCATCCAAGCGGGGGCTGAAGAGGTCCATCATCCGGCTGAAGTCTTCATCCAAGAGGGGGCTGAAGAGGTCTTCCATCCGGCTGAAGTCTTCTATCAAGCGGCATCTTCAATCTTCTTTCTTCCGGCTCCATCTTCATCCCGCTGACGTGGAACATCCTTCCTCCACGACGAACTCCCGACGAATGAAGGTTCCTTTAAATGACGTCATCCAAGATGGCGTCCCTCAAATTCCGATTGGCTGATAGGATTCTATCAGCCAATCGGAATTAAGGTAGGAAAAATCTGATTGGCTGATTGAATCAGCCAATCAGATTCAAGTTCAATCAGATTGGCTGGACCTCTTCAGCCCCCGCTTGGATGAAGACTTCAACCGGATGATGGACCTCTTCAGCGCCATGCTTGGATGAAGACATCGCCCGGATTGGATGAAGACGACTCAAGGTAGGAAGATCTTCAGGGGGGTAGTGTTAGGTTTTTTTAAGGGGGGTTTGGGTTAGATTAGGGGTATGTGGGTGGTGGGTTTTAATGTTGGGGGGGTTGTATTTTTATTTTACAGGCAAAAGAGCAGAATTCTTTGGGGCATGCCCCACAAAAGGCCCTTTTAAGGGCTGGTAAGGTAAAAGAGCTGGTAACTTTTTAATGTAGAATAGCGTAGGGAATTTTTTTATTTTGGGGGGCTTTGTTATTTTATTAGGGGGCTTAGATTAGGTGTAAGTAGCTTAAAATTGTTGTAATATTTTTCAAATGTTTGTAAATTATTTTTTTTATTTTTTGTAACTTAGCTTTTTTTATTTTTTGTACTTTAGTTAGTTTATTTAATTTAATTGTAGTTATTTGTAGCTAATTTATTTAATTTAACACTACTAAGTGTAGTGTTAGGTTTAATTGTAACTTAGGTTAGGATTTATTTTACAGGTAATTTTGTATTTCTTTTAGCTAGGTAGTTATTAAATAGGTAACTAGCTAAAATAAATACAAAGTTACCTGTAAAATAAATATAAATCCTAAAATAGCTACAATGTAATTATTAATTATATTGTAGCTATCTTAGGGTTTATTTTACAGGTAAGTATTTAGTTTTAAATAGGAATAATTTATTAAAGTATAGTGTAGTGTTAGGTGTAATTGTAACTTAGGTTAGTTTTTATTTTACAGGTAAATTTCTCTTTATTTTAGCTAGGTAGCTATTAAATAGTTAATAACTATTTAATAGCTATTGTACCTAGTTAAAATAAATTGAAAGTTGCCTGTAAAATAAAAATAATATATTATTTATATTGTACCTATATTAGGGTTTATTTTAAAGGTAAGTATTTATTTTTAAATAGGATTAATTTAGTTAATAAGAGAAATATTATTTAGATTTATTTAATTAATATTTAAGTTAGGGGGGTGTTAGGGTTAGTGTTAGACTTAGGTTTAGGGGTTAATAATTTTATTACAGTGGTGGCGGTGTAGGGGGGGCAGGATAGGGGTTAATAAATTTATTATAGGTGGCGACAGTGTAGGGGGGGCAGATTAGGGATAATAAGTTTAATATAGGTTGCGGCGGGGTCCGGGAGCGGCGGTTTAGGGGTTAAACCATTTATTTAGTTGCGGTGGGGTCTGGGATCGGCAGGATAGGGGTTAATAACTTTATTATAGGTGGTGGCGGTATAGGGGGGCAGGATAGGGGTTACTAGGTATAATGTAGGTGGCGGCGGTGTCCGGCAGCGGCGGTTTAGGGGTTAATACATTTATAAGAGTTGCGGAGGGGTCTAGGAGCAGCGGTTTAGGGGTTAATAACTTTATTTAGTTGTGGGGGGCTCCGGGGGCACCAGTATAGGGGGTAGAACAGTGTAGTTAGCGTGGGTGCTTAGTGACAGGGGTATCAATAAAGCTGTGAAAAAGCCGAAGAGCAGTGAGATCGGATGAGTGATAACTCTCACAGTCTGCTGCTCATCACCCTGTACTTGGTGCCCGGCTTTTTGACAGCTTTTTTGATAACTTAGGCGAAATTTTAAAGGTCCGCGGCGGCGATGGTAGGCGAGCTTAGGCGGGCGTATTGGACCGGCGAAGGCAGGTAAAGTAGACGGCTTGATAACTACCCCCCATTGTCTCAAAATAACTACCCTGGATGGCACCCCCCTTGGTTCAGGGTTGATCCATTTTGAGTCAGCACCCCTGACCCTGACTGTGGGAGTCCTTTATACCAAACAGCTGTAGTTTAAGGTTATTCATTCCCCAGCACAGCCTGTTATCCTTGGCCTTCCTTGGCTTCATATACACAATCCACAGTTCTACTGGGCTGAAGGACAACTGGCCTCCTGGGGTACCTCCTGTTTCCATTCCTGCCTTGCTAAAGTCACTCCTCTACTCTGCATAACCCATAGCCAGCATACAGACTCCTCCAAACTTTCCCTTAGTATAGAGACTTTGCAGATATGTTTGAGAAAAAAACAGCCAACGTGCTACCACTCCACCATCCATATGACTGCAAGATTGACCTCTTTCCTGGAGCCCCACTTCCTAAAAGGAGGACTTATCCACTCTCCAAAGCCAAAACCAAATCCATGGAGGTGAATATCTAAGAGAACCTAGTTAAAGGCTTCATTCGCCCTTCCTCCTCTCCCACTGGGACAGGCTTATTTTTCGTCAGTAAGAACGATGGTGGGCTCAGACCCTGCATCGACTACAGGGCCTTAAACAACATAACTATCAAGAACCGCTATCCTATTCCTTTGATCACGAGCTCTATGACTCACTCCAGAATGCTTGCTTCTTCACCAAGCTGGACTTACAAGGGGCATACAATCTGATCCGTATCTTCCCAGGCCATGAATGGAAGACCGCCTTCAACACAAGATCAGGGCATTACAAATACCTCAAAATGCCTTTTGGGCTGTGTAACACCCATGCAGTCTTCCAGGCATTTGTCAACTATGTCTTCCATGACCTCCTCAATTGCACTGTCATTGTCTACCTGGATGACATCCTTATTTTCTCTTCCACTCTGGAGGAGCATCATAAGCATGTGAGACAAGTACTTCAATGTCTCAGGAACAATTCTTTGGTAGCCAAACTCAAAAAATGTGAGTTCGACCAAGTTCAGATCCAGTTCCTTGGTTATGTCATCTCAAAAGAAGGTTTTGCCATGGATCCTGCTAAACTCACTGCATTTTTAGAGTGGCCTCAACCTACTTCATTAAAGGAATTGCAGAGATTCTTGGGGTTCTCCAATTATTACTGCAAGTTTATAAAGAACTTTTCTCAAACAGTCGCTCCTCTCGCGGAATTAACAAAACGGAACAAAGACTGTAAACATTGACCCCCTGAGGCCATATATGCCTTCACTCGTCTTAAAAAGGCTTTCTGTTCTGCTCCTGTGCTCTACCATCCTGGTCCTGACCTACAGTTCACTTTAGAGGTTGATGCATCTGAGATAGGGGCTGGAGCAGTTTTTTACCCAAAGGGATCCTTTAACCTCCAAGTTGCACCCTGTAGCCCTTTTTTTCCAAACGCTTTACTCCTGCAGATAGGAATTACAATGTGGGTAATCGTGAACTCTTAGCCATTAAGATGGCCTTGACTGAATGGCGTTATTGGTTGGAAAGCACCGTTAATCCCATTTAGATTCTTACCGACCACAAGAATCTGAATTACCTAGAGACTGCTCATCGACTCAATCCTCGACAGGTCAGGTGGGCCTTGTTCTTTTCCCGTTTTAACTTTGTGGTCTCTTATCTTGCTGGGACCAAAAACAAGAAAGTGGATGCCCTTTCCCGTCAGTTTCCTCACTCAAGGGATTTCTCTGAAGCTCCTATTGAACACATCATACCTCCCTCCTGTGTGATTGCTCAATTGAATACCACCCTTCTTCAAACACTGCAACATGCCCAGTCTAGTGAACCTCCTAAAGCCCCCGTAGCTTCTGATATCTTTTTTGTACCTCTGAACCTACGCACTCCTGTACTGTTCTGGGCTCATGACAGTAAACTCCCAGGACATCCTGGTTTGACAATAGTGATGTTGTGAACCTAAAAATTTGCGTTTGCGAACGGCGGACACAAGCTTTTGCAACTGTTCGTGAACGGGCAAACCGCCATTGACTTCAATAGGCAGGCGAATTTTAAAACCCACAAGGACTCTTTCTGGCCACAATAGTAATGGAAAAGTTGTTTCAAGGGTACTAACACCTGGACTGTGGCATGCCGGAGGGTGATCCATGGCAAAATTCCCATGGAAAATTACATAGTTGATGCAGAGTCTGTTTTTAAGCCATAAAGGGCATAAATCACCTAACATTGCTAAATTGTTTGGAATAACGTGCTTTAAAACATCAGTTATGATGTTGTATAGATCAGGTAGTGTAAGGGTTATGCCCGCTTCACAGTGACAGACCAAACTCCCCGTTTAAAGGGACAGACTACACCAGAATTTTTATTGTTTTAAAAGATAGATAATCCCTTTATTACCCATTTCCCAGTTTTTCATAACTAACACATTTATAATAATATACTTTTAACCTCTGTGATTATCTTGTATCTAAGCCTCTGCAAACTGCCCCTTTTTACAGTTCTTTTGACAGACTTGCAGTCTAGCCAATCAGTGCCTGCTCCCAGATAACTTCTCGTGCACAAGCACAGTGTTATCTATATGAAATACGTGAACTAACACCCTCTAGTGGTGAAAAACTGTTAAAATGCAATCTGAAAGAGGTGGGCTTCAAGGTCTAAGAAATTAGCATATGAACCTCCTAGATTAAGCTTTCAACTAAGAATACCAAGAGAACAAAGCAAAATTGGTGATAAAAGTAAATTGGAAAATTGTTTAAAAATACATGCTCTATCTGAATCATGAAAGTTTATTTTGGCCTAGATTGTCCCTTTAACGCACCGCAAACAACCGCAAACAGTCCATTTGCACAACCACAAACTCCCCATTTGCACAAGGTTGGATACCAAGCTAGCCATGTCCCGTTCCTTGTCCTCACTAATTTACACTACTGTTACACCAGATATGAGTGGTGGCACTGGGCAAGTGGGCCTGGCACAAACGCTGGCAGGCAGGCAACTGCAATTAGATTACACCAGCAGACTGATGTTTCACAGTCAATTTTTTTTTTTAAATTTACACTACTGTTACAACAGATATGAGTGGTGGCACTGGGCAAGTGGGCACAGTATACGCTGTGAACCTGGCACACATGCTCGCAGGCAGGCAACTGTAATTAGATTACAACAGCAGACTGATATTTCACAGTCAAATTTTTTTTTTTTTTTAATTTACACTACTGTTACAACAGATATGAGTGGTGGCACTGGGCAAGTGGGCCTGGCACACACGCTGGCAGGCAGGCAACTGCAATTAGATTACACAAGCAGACTGATGTTTCACAGTCAAAAAAGTTTTTTTTTTTTAATTTACACTACTGTTACACCAGATATGAGTGGTGGCACTGGGCAAGTGCGCCTGGCACACACGCTGGCAGGTAGGCAACTGCAATTTGATTACACTAGCAGACTGATGTTTCACAGTCAAAAACGTTTTTTTTTTTTTTTTTTAAATTCTTTTTATTAGTCAGGAACAAATACAACAGGAACAATCAGAACAATCAGATGCAAGGTCATTGGCAAAAGCAAATTACAAGATAACAAATACATCATGATGATACAGGTTCCCGGAATAAGACATGGTGGGGTGTGTTAACAAAGTTTAATTCCATGATGAAAAGTAGGTCAAACATCCGAGAATGATTCAATTAACCCTGATGCATCTGAGTAAGAGTCTCTTTATAATCACAGGTTAAAGTCCGTCATATCTGCCCTGATTTTACAAAAATTTTCTTTCTTTTAATTATCAAACATCTAAACAGTGTATAACATTTTATAACATACTAACAACAAAGTCTTAAATTTACCCTGAGAGTACCCTTCATGGAAGAGGGACAGGTGAAGAAAAAGGGGGGGAAGAGAGCGGAGAAAGGGAGAGAGAAGGAAAAAAAAAAAAAAAAAAAAAAAAAAAGGGGGGACATATTAAAAAAGCATAATCTCGGTTGGGAGAGTCGCGCCGCTGGCACGCTCAACAGGGGAGTTGGGTTGCACCAATGATGCATCACCATCCTCTCCAATATTGAGCAAGGGTAGTATTTCGGAGTGTAAGAACGGTTTTAGGATTTGGTCTTTCAGGTCCCTGTGTAAGGTGTTTATAAACGGGCACCATTTTTTCCAAAACGGCCTTAGTCTACGCATTGTATCTAAGCGTGCATCATATTGCTCTATGTATAGCTGTCTAATTAGTAAACATTTAAATTGAGCTATAGTTGGAGGATGTTTGGAGGTCCATCTAGACAAGATGCACTTCCTTGCCAGCAGCATGCATAATGTTAGTATCTGATGGTGTCGTTTATGTGCGTCGCCCCACTTAAAGAGGTAAATCTCCGCTGTTGTTATCTCTATCTCTATATGGAACGTGGTTGTAACCCAGTATTGCATATGGCCCCAGAAACGTCTGGTAATCGGGCAGGTAAACCAATAATGTAGGAGAGAAGGAGATACCCTGCTACATTTAATGCATCGGTTGGGGTACCGATCACTCCATTTAGATAGTCTATGAGGTGTGATATAATCTCTGTGAAGTAGTCTGACCTGCGCCTCCCTGAGAGTAATCGCAAGTGTAGCCCGCCTTGCAAGGTCTAGGCTGTCCGTTAAGTCTTGTACCGTCACCGCCATTGAAAGGTCCTCGGCCAGTCTCGTTAGCATGTTGGTTTGGATTAGAGTCTCTGTTTGTCTCACCAAGCGGGTATAGAAGTGTGAGAGAGAAAATCTCCCCACCTGAAATAGTGTCTGCGCTATGGCGAAAGGCGATGGGTCCCAGAAACCAGCGTTGGTTGTCTGTAGGGACGTTGCATAAAAAAGTTTTCTTTTTTAAATGTACACTACTGTTACAACAGATATTAGTGGTGGCACAGGGAAAGTGGGCACAGTATATGCTGTGAGCCTGGCACACACGCTGGCAGGCAGGCAACTGCAATTAGATCACACTAGCAGACTGATGTTTCACAGTCAAAAATGTTTTTTTTTTTTTTTAATTTACACTACTGTTACAACAGATATGAGTGGTGGCACTGGGCAAGTGGGCACAGTGTACGCTCTGAGCCTGGCAGACACGCTGGCAGGCAGGCAACTGCAATTACATTACACAAGCAGACTGATGTTTCACAGTCAAAAAAGTTTTTTTTTTTTTAAATTTACACTACTGTTACACGAGATATGAGTGGTGGCACTGGGCAAGTGGGCCTGGCACACACGCTGGCAGGCAGGCAACTGCTATTAGATTACACTAGCAGACTGATGTTTCACAGTCAAAAAAGTTTTTTTTTTTTTAATTTACACTACTGTTACACCAGATATGAGTGGTGGCACTGGGCAAGTAGGCCTGGCACACACGCTGGCAGGCAGGCAACTGCAATTAGATTACACTAGCAGACTGATGTTTCACAGTCAAAAAAGTTTTTTTTTTTTAAATTTACAATACTGTTACAACAGATATGAGTGGTGGCACTGGGCAAGTGGGCCTGGCACACACACTGGCAGGCAGGCAACTGCAATTAGATTACACTAGCAGACTGATGTTTCACAGTCAAAAAAGTTTTTTTTTTTAATTTACACTACTGTTACAACAGATATGAGTGGTGGCACTGGGCAAGTGCGCCTGGCACACACACTGGCAGGTATGCAACTGCAATTAGATTACACTATCAGACTGATGTTTCACAGTCAAAAAAGTTTTTTTTTTTAAATGTACACTACTGTTACAACAGATATTAGTGGTGGCACTGGGAAAGTGGGCACAGTATACGCTGTGAGCCTGGCACACACGCTGGCAGGCAGGCAACTGCAATTAGATCACACTAGCAGACTGAGGTTTCACAGTCAAAAAAGTTTTTTTTTTTTTTTAATTTACACTACTGTTACAACAGATATGAGTGGTGGCACTGGGCAAGTGGGCACAGTGTACGCTCTGAGCCTGGCAGACACGCTGGCAGGCAGGCAACTGCAATTACATTACACAAGCAGACTGATGTTTCACAGTCAAAAAAGTTTTTTTTTTTTTAAATTTACACTACTGTTACACGAGATATGAGTGGTGGCACTGGGCAAGTGGGCCTGGCACACACGCTGGCAGGCAGGCAACTGCTATTAGATTACACTAGCAGACTGATGTTTCACAGTCAAAAAAGTTTTTTTTTTTTTAATTTACACTACTGTTACACCAGATATGAGTGGTGGCACTGGGCAAGTAGGCCTGGCACACACGCTGGCAGGCAGGCAACTGCAATTAGATTACACTAGCAGACTGATGTTTCACAGTCAAAAAAGTTTTTTTTTTTTAAATTTACAATACTGTTACAACAGATATGAGTGGTGGCACTGGGCAAGTGGGCCTGGCACACACACTGGCAGGCAGGCAACTGCAATTAGATTACACTAGCAGACTGATGTTTCACAGTCAAAAAAGTTTTTTTTTTTAATTTACACTACTGTTACAACAGATATGAGTGGTGGCACTGGGCAAGTGCGCCTGGCACACACACTGGCAGGTATGCAACTGCAATTAGATTACACTATCAGACTGATGTTTCACAGTCAAAAAAGTTTTTTTTTTTAAATGTACACTACTGTTACAACAGATATTAGTGGTGGCACTGGGAAAGTGGGCACAGTATACGCTGTGAGCCTGGCACACACGCTGGCAGGCAGGCAACTGCAATTAGATCACACTAGCAGACTGAGGTTTCACAGTCAAAAAAGTTTTTTTTTTTTTTTAATTTACACTACTGTTACAACAGATATGAGTGGTGGCACTGGGCAAGTGGGCACAGTATACGCTGTGAGCCTGGCACACACGCTGGCAGGCAGGCAACTGCAATTAGATTACACAAGCAGACTGATGTTTCACAGTCAAAAAAGTTTTTTTTTTTTAAATTTACACTACTGTTACACCAGATATGAGTGGTGGCACTGGGCAAGTGGGCCTGGCACACACGCTGGCAGGCAGGCAACTGCTATTAGATTACACTAGCAGACTGATGTTTCACAGACAAAAAAGTTTTTTTTTTTTTAAATTTACACTACTGTTACACGAGATATGAGTGGTGGCACTGGGCAAGTGGGCCTGGCACACACGCTGGCAGGCAGGCAACTGCTATTAGATTACACTAGCAGACTGATTTTTCACAGTCAAAAAAGTTTTTTTTTTTTAAATTTACACTACTGTTACACCAGATATGAGTGGTGGCACTGGGCAAGTGGGCCTGGCACACACGCTGGCAGGCAGGCAACTGCAATTAGATTACACTAGCAGACTGATGTTTCACAGTCAAAAAAGTTTTTTTTTTTAAATTTACAATACTGTTACAACAGATATGAGTGGTGGCACTGGGCAAGTGGGCCTGGCACACACGCTGGCAGGCAGGCAACTGCAATTAGATTACACTAGCAGACTGATGTTTCACAGTCAAAAAAGTTTTTTTTTTTAATTTACACTACTGTTACAACAGATATGAGTGGTGGCACTGGGCAAGTGCGCCTGGCACACACACTGGCAGGTAGGCAACTGCAATTAGATTACACTATCAGACTGATGTTTCACAGTCAAAAAAGTTTTTTTTTTTAAATGTACACTACTGTTACAACAGATATTAGTGGTGGCACTGGGAAAGTGGGCACAGTATACGCTGTGAGCCTGGCACACACGCTGGCAGGCAGGCAACTGCAATTAGATCACACTAGCAGACTGAGGTTTCACAGTCAAAAAAGTTTTTTTTTTTTTTTTTAATTTACACTACTGTTACAACAGATATGAGTGGTGGCACTGGGCAAGTGGGCACAGTATACGCTGTGAGCCTGGCACACACGCTGGCAGGCAGGCAACTGCAATTAGATTACACAAGCAGACTGATGTTTCACAGTCAAAAAAGTTTTTTTTTTTTAAATTTACACTACTGTTACACCAGATATGAGTGGTGGCACTGGGCAAGTGGGCCTGGCACACACGCTGGCAGGCAGGCAACTGCTATTAGATTACACTAGCAGACTGATGTTTCACAGTCAAAAAAGTTTTTTTTTTTTTTAAATTTACACTACTGTTACAACAGATATGAGTAGTGGCACTGGGCAAGTGGGCCTGGCACACACGCTGGCAGGCAGGCAACTGCAATTAGATTACACAAGCAGACTGATGTTTCACAGTCAAAAAAGTTTTTTTTTTTTAATTTACACTACTGTTACACCAGATATGAGTGGTGGCACTGGGCAAGTGGGCCTGGCACACACGCTGGCAGGCAGGCAACTGCAATTAGATTACACTAGCAGACTGATGTTTCACAGTCAAAAAAGTTTTTTTTTTTAAATTTACAATACTGTTACAACAGATATGAGTGGTGGCACTGGGCAAGTGGGCCTGGCACACACGCTGGCAGGCAGGCAACTGCAATTAGATTACACTAGCAGACTGATGTTTCACAGTCCAAAAAGTTTTTTTTTTTAAATTTACACTACTGTTACAACAGATATGAGTGGTGGCACTGGGCAAGTGGGCCTGGCACACACACTGGCAGGCAGGCAACTGCAATTAGATTACACTAGCAGACTGATGTTTCACAGTCAAAAAAGTTTTTTTTTTTAAATTTACTCTACTGTTGCAACAGATATAAGTGGTGGCACTGGGCAAGTGGGCACAGTATACGTTGTGAGCCTGACACACATGCTGGCAGGCAGGCAACTGCAATTAGATTACACAGGAAAAAAAAATCAGCCCTAAAAAGTGCTTTTTGGGGTGCTGTCCTTACAGCAGAGATCAGATGAATCCTTCAGGACTGTAGTGGACACTGAATACACTAGCCTAGCTATCAATTTCCCTATTAAATCAGGAGCAGCTACACTGTCTCTCCTCTCACTAAGAAAGCAGCTTCCGAATTAATCTAAAATGGCTGCTGTCCAGGAGCCGGGAGGGTCTGGGAGGGAGGGTCTGTTGCTGATTGGCTGGAATGTGTCTGCAGACTGTGAGATACAGGGTCAAAATTTACTCAATGATGACGAATAGGGGGCAGATCGAACATCGCTATGTTCGCCGGGAACTATTCACCGGCGAACAATTCAAGACATCACTATTTGACAATGACTGTTGAGTGTCTTTCCCAACATGTATGGTGGCTGAGCTACTATGAAGTCTGATGCTTCCGGCTTGCTCCAACCATTGTCCATTCCCAAATGACCATTGACACACATTACAATGGATTTCATTGTGGACCTTCCTCCTACTGACCACCATACAGTTATCTGGGTTGTGGTGGATCGCTTTTCCAGACTGGCTCATTTTGTACCCCTAACAAAATTACCTTCTGCCCAATAATTATCATCTCTTTTTCTCCTGCATGTGGTATGACTTCCTGGCATTCCTGTGAATATTGTTTCCGACAGAGGTCCACAATTCATCTCTACCTTTTGGAGAGCCTTTTGAAAGTTGATTGAAACAACTGTTTCCTTGTCTTCTGGCTACCATCCTCAGAGCAATGGACTAACTTAGGCCTAGATTTAGAGTTTGGCGGTAGCCGTGAAAACCAGCGTTAGAGGCTCCTAACGCTGGTTTTAGGCTACCGCCGGTATTTCGAGTCAGTCAGGAAAGGGTTTAACGCTCACTTTTCAGCCGCGACTTTTCCATACCGAAGATCCCCTTAGGTAAATTGCGCATCCTATCTTTTCAATGGGATCTTTCTAACTCCGGTATTTAGAGTCGTGGCTGAAGTGAGCGTTAGAAATCTAACGACCAAACTCCAGCCGCAGAAAAAAGTCAGGAGTTAAGAGCTTTTTGGGCTAACGCCGTTTCATAGAGCTCTTTACTACTGTACTCTAAAGTACACTAACACCCATAAACTACCTATGTACCCCTAAACCGATGTCCCCCCACATCGCCGCCACTCGATAACATTTTTTTAACCCCTAATCTGCCGACCGCCACCTACGTTATAATTATGTACCCCTAATCTGCTGCCCCTAACACCGCCGACCCCTGTATTATATTTATTAACCACTAATTTGCCCCCCACAACGTCGCCGCCAACTACCTACAATAATTAACCCCTAATCTGCCGACCGCAAAGCGCCGCTACTTAAATTATCCTTATGTACCCCTAATCTGCTGCCCCTAACACCGCCGACCCCTATATTATATTTATTAACCCCTAATATGCCCCCCACAACGTCGCCTCCACCTGCCTACACTTATTAACCCCTAATCTGCCGAACGGACCGCACCGCTACTATAATAAAGTTATTAACCCCTAATCCGCCTCACTAACCCTATAATAAATAGTATTAACCCCTAATCTGCCCTCCCTAACATCGCCGACACCTAACTTCAATTATTAACCCCTAATCTGCCGACCGGAGCTCACCGCTATTCTAATAAATGTATTAGCCCCTAAAGCTAAGTCTAACCCTAACACTAACACCCACCTAAGTTAAATATAATTTAAATCTAACGAAATTAATTAACTCTTATTAAATAAATTATTCCTATTTAAAGCTAAATACTTACCTGTAAAATAAATCCTAATATAGCTACAATATAAATTATAATTACATTGTAGCTATTTTAGGATTAATATTTATTTTACAGGCAACTTTGTAATTATTTTAACCATGTACAATAGCTATTAAATAGTTAAGAACTATTTAATAGTTACCTAGTTAAAATAATTACAAAATGACCTGTAAAATAAATCCTAACCTAAGTTACAATTAAACCTAACACTATACTATCATTAAATTAATTAAATAAAATACCTACAATTACCTACAATTAAACCTAACACTACACTATCAATAAATTAATTAAATACAATATGTACAAATAACTACAATGAAAAAAACTAACTAAAGTACAAAAAATAAAAAAGAACTAAGTTACAAAAGATAAAAAAATATTTACAAACATAAGAAAAATATTACAACAATTTTAAACTAATTACACCTACTCTAAGCCCCCTAATAAAATAACAAAGACCCCCAAAATAAAAAATGCCCTACCCTATTCTAAATTACTAAAGTTCAAAGCTCTTTTACCTTACCAGCCCTGAACAGGGCCCTTTGCGGGGCATGCCCCAAGAAGTTCAGCTCTTTTGCCTGTAAAAAAAAACATACAATCCCCCCCCCAACATTACAACCCACCACCCACATACCCCTAATCTAACCCAAACCCCCCTTAAATAAACCTAACACTAAGCCTCTGAAGATCTTCCTACCTTATCTTCACCATACCAGGTTCACCGATCGGTCCAGAAGAGCTCCTCCGATGTCCTGATCCAAGCCCAAGCGGGGGGCTGAAGAGGTCCATGATCCGGCTGAAGTCATCATCCAAGGGGGAGCTGAAGAGGTCCATGATCCGGCTGAAGTCTTCATCCAAGCGGGAGCTGAAGAGGTCCGGAATTAAGGTAGGAAAATTCTGATTGGCTGATGGAATCAGCCAATCAGAATCAAGTTCAATCCGATTGGCTGATCCGATCAGCCAATCAGATTGAGCTTGCATTCTATTGGCTGTTCCGATCAGCCAATAGAATGCGAGCTCAATCTGATTGGCTGATCGGATCGGCCAATCGGATTGAACTTGATTCTGATTGGCTGATTCCATCAGCCAATCAGAATTTTCCTACCTTAATTCCGATTGGCTGATAGAATCCTATCAGCCAATCGGAATTCGAGGGACGCCATCTTGGATTACGTCATTTAAATGAACCGTCATTCGGCTAGTAGCCGTCGGGAGAATAGGATGTTCCGTGTCGGATGGAAGATGATGGCTCCCGAAGAAAGAAGATTGAAGATGCCGTTGATAGAAGACTTCATCCGGATCATGGACCTCTTCAGCTCCCTCTTTGATGAAGACTTCAGCCGGATCATGGACCTCTTCAGCTCCCGCTTGGATGATGACTTCAGCCGGATCATGGACCTCTTCAGCCCCCCGCTTGGGCTTGGATCAGGACATCGGAGGAGCTCTTCTGGACCGATCGGTGAACCTGGTATGGTGAAGATAAGGTAGGAAGATCTTCAGGGGCTTAGTGTTAGGTTTATTTAAGGGGGGTTTGGGTTAGATTAGAGGTATGTGGGTGGTGGGTTGTAATGTTGGGGGGGGGGGGGTATTGTATGTTTTTTTTTACAGGCAAAATAGCTGAACTTCTTGGGGCATGCCCCGCAAAGGGCCCTGTTAGGGCTGGTAAGGTAAAAGAGCTTTGAACTTTAGTAATTTAGAATAGGGTAGGGCATTTTTTATTTTGGCGGGCTTTGTTATTTTATTAGGGGGCTTAGAGTAGGTGTAATTAGTTTAAAATTGTTGTAATATTTTTCTTATGTTTGTAAATATTTTTTTATTTTTTGTAACTTAGTTCTTTTTTATTTTTTGTACTTTAGTTAGTTTTTTTCATTGTAGTTATTTGTACATATTGTATTTAATTAATTTATTGATAGTGTAGTGTTAGGTTTAATTGTAGGTAATTGTAGGTATTTTATTTAATTAATTTAATGATAGTATAGTGTTAGGTTTAATTGTAACTTAGGTTAGGATTTATTTTACAGGTCATTTTGTAATTATTTTAACTAGGTAACTATTAAATAGTTCTTAACTATTTAATAGCTATTGTACATGGTTAAAATAATTACAAAGTTGCCTGTAAAATAAATATTAATCCTAAAATAGCTACAATGTAATTATAATTTATATTGTAGCTATATTAGGATTTATTTTACAGGTAAGTATTTAGCTTTAAATAGGAATAATTTATTTAATAAGAGTTAATTAATTTCGTTAGATTTAAATTATATTTAACTTAGGGGGGTGTTAGTGTTAGGGTTAGACTTAGCTTTAGGGGTTAATACATTTATTAGAATAGCGGTGAGCTCCGATCGGCAGATTAGGGGTTAATTATTGAAGTTAGGTGTCGGCGATGTTAGGGAGGGCAGATTAGGGGTTAATACTATTTATTATAGGGTTAGTGAGGCGGATTAGGGGTTAATAACTTTATAATAATAGCGGTGCGGTCCGCTCGGCAGATTAGGGGTTAATAAGTGTAGGCAGGTGGAGCCGACGTTGTGGGGGGCAGATTAGGGGTTAATAAATATAATATAGGGGTCGGCGGTGTTAGGGGCAGCAGATTAGGGGTACATAAGGATAATGTAAGTAGCGGCGGTTTACGGAGCGGCAGATTAGGGGTTAAAAATAATATGCAGGGGTCAGTGATAGCGGGGGCGGCAGAATAGGGGTTAATAAGTGTAAGATTAGGGGTGTTTAGACTTGGGGTACATGTTAGGGTGTTAGGTGCAGACGTAGGAAGTGTTTCCCCATAGGAAACAATGGGGCTGCGTTAGGAGCTGAACGCGGCTTTTTTGCAGGTGTTAGGTTTTTTTTCAGCTCAAACAGCCCCATTGTTTCCTATGGGGGAATCGTGCACGAGCACGTTTTTGAGGCTGGCCGCGTCCGTAAGCAACTCTGGTATCGAGAGTTGCAGTTGCGTTAAAAATGCTCTACGCTCCTTTTTTGGACCCTCAATACTCTCAATACCAGAGTTATTTTAGAGGTGCGGCCAGAAAAAAGCCGGCGTTAGCTACGCGGGTCGTTACCGACAAAACTCTAAATCTAGCCGTTAGAGAGTAAACCAGGATCTTGAGGCTTATCTTAGATCCTTTGTCAATGCTCTTCATACCAACTGGTCCGAGTTGTTACCCCTAGCGGCGTTGGCACTCTTCTCTTCAATGTTCACCATTTCAAGCCGCAGCAGGGTATCAACCTTGTGTCTTCCCTCTTTCTGCTCAGTCCACTGGGGTTCCTGCTGCAGACCGACACATTACTGAACTCACCACTCAATGGCAACATATTCGCTCTCAGCTACGTTCAGCTGTCTCTAGATATAAAAAGTTTGCTGATCGTCATAGAGCTTCTGTACATGCCATCTCAGTAGGTGAACGTGTTTGGGTCTCTACTCAACATATTTGTCTACCTCAACCCTGTCACAAATTGGGGCCTAGGTTTATTGGTCCTTACAAAGTCCTGAAAAGACTGTCTCCTGTTGCCTACAAAGTAGCCTTGGCCAAAACCCTGTGCATACACTCAGTCTTTCACATCTCACTACTAAAGCCTTACATCAATTATATTTTTTCAAAACTAGTGGTTCTATTTCTTAGATTTTGACTATAGCAGTTTTCTCTATACTGCACTACCGGGGGGGGAGCATACAACTTAACAACCTTCCATTTTACATCTGTTATCAAATTTTCTTTGATCTCTTGATATCCTTTGTTGAAAAGTGACCTAGGTAATCTTAGCAGCAATGCACTACTGGGAGCTATCTGGTGAGAATTGATTGTGCTATAAGTCACTTGTCATTGGCTCAATAATATGTTTGCTTGTAAATATAATACATCGCTACACTCACACAATTATGACAGAAGCCACACAGATGTGACAACAATGAAGGGCATAGAGTGTTCCTGCATATGCGTTTCATGTGCAACCGTCGCACTTGATCACTGCATGAAAAGAAGTTTAATCAAGAAATCTAAAAGTGTGATTGATCACTGTGTTAGTATATTGTTCCACTTAGTGATAAAATCCTCCCGTTACATTAAACAATGAGAACTATTTTTTTTTTTTAAATAATCTTTTATTGAGATTCGTGATAGTTAAACAACAGATAGCATACTAAATATTATACATGAACAAGAAATGTCTCCAATTAGTGAATGCACAATAAACCATTACATCCCATATATCAACATGTGATAATTGTATAATGCTTAGCTAACAATAACTTGAGAATCTCGTTTTAAAGTTTTCAGGATAGCAATAAACAGTGATCAGTTCTGATGGTTACTTATGAACCAATTGATCTAGGAAACAATATCATTCTTAAAATTATAACCACATCAATTATACATTATCAGAACATAACAGTGGGTAAACACTGCTTTAAAATAGATAGATAACAGTACCCCTGATATTTAAGTAATATTATGGGTGTAGCCCAGCAGAGGCCCATGTTAGTGTATGGGGGGCAGGGAGCGGACATCTTATGTAATATAAAGTATGTATCATGAAATAGAGTTCAACAGCTAAACACCGTATGAATAGTATAAAATGAACAGAGGTAGGACAATATAGTAGCTTAGACTAACCATGATGAGTAAAATATCTGAACATGGGGCTAGTGTGTTATATATGAATCCATATTTATCATCTGCAGAGGATTATCTAGGGGGAGCACAATTTGTAGAAATACCCCGGAGTTAGTGACAACTACTTAAGTAGGCGACTTCTATATTTTAAGGTACACTTACAGGGGCCTTATGGGATGTACGGAAGTATTTGCCAACATGTCACAAGTGGTCAATGAGTAATTCTAAGCCTGGTAGATGCATCTGGTTGCGAATAGAATAAATCAGGGCTATATTTCTCACTGTGAAAAAAAAACACATTTAGGGTGTTTGGTACAATTCAATTACCTTATAGACAGGCGGTGATAACTAAAGATGGTTTCTGCTAGATTCTATAAATCCCCATTCCCCCCCCCGCCGGCTGGGGGAGAAAGAGGAAACACACCGTTATATGTATAGGGGAAGGAAATAGTAGGGTGTAAAGATATCACAATACATTAAAAGTCTCCCCCTAACTGTATGAGAAGATATGCACATTAGTTTTCTAACAAGTTTATGGTGCTGACCATGACATAAGAGACCCTTTTAGACCAAAGCATTGCATGGGAAATAATAAAAATGGCATACAATGGTACAACATATATTGTGAGTATGGGAAAAACCTTGATACACCAGGGGATCTCAGGTCCCCATTAAAATAGGATATTGTATAGAGCATATGGAATATTGTGTAACATATATCATAGTTTCACTAAGGTTAGTTGCTACACTTGTTTCTGTGAACAATTTTAGTACCTACATACCCTTATGACATAAAGCTATAGGCTAAGTACCCTAACATGAAGAACATATAAACATAATTTAGAGCAGGACAAAACTTCATTTCCAGGGTATCAACCTGTCTGATATGCTCTACATTAAATGGAAGTAATGCGGACTGTCAAATATTCCTACCTTCTGTTTGTTGTCACTCCGCATTTGGAGTAGAAAACGGAACCTCTAGCAAGTATCTTAATCATAAGTAAGTATTCTTATGTGTCTATGCTGCCATCTAGTGGGCCAGGGAGGATATGATCAGAATGTGGAACAGGGGAAACTTCTATTACTTACTGACCCCTGTATTATATTTATTAACCACTAATTTGCCCCCCACAACGTCGCCGCCAACTACCTACAATAATTAACCCCTAATCTGCCGACCGCAAAGCGCCGCTACTTAAATTATCCTTATGTACCCCTAATCTGCTGCCCCTAACACCGCCGACCCCTATATTATATTTATTAACCCCTAATATGCCCCCCACAACGTCGCCTCCACCTGCCTACACTTATTAACCCCTAATCTGCCGAACGGACCGCACCGCTACTATAATAAAGTTATTAACCCCTAATCCGCCTCACTAACCCTATAATAAATAGTATTAACCCCTAATCTGCCCTCCCTAACATCGCCGACACCTAACTTCAATTATTAACCCCTAATCTGCCGACCGGAGCTCACCGCTATTCTAATAAATGTATTAGCCCCTAAAGCTAAGTCTAACCCTAACACTAACACCCACCTAAGTTAAATATAATTTAAATCTAACGAAATTAATTAACTCTTATTAAATAAATTATTCCTATTTAAAGCTAAATACTTACCTGTAAAATAAATCCTAATATAGCTACAATATAAATTATAATTACATTGTAGCTATTTTAGGATTAATATTTATTTTACAGGCAACTTTGTAATTATTTTAACCATGTACAATAGCTATTAAATAGTTAAGAACTATTTAATAGTTACCTAGTTAAAATAATTACAAAATTACCTGTAAAATAAATCCTAACCTAAGTTACAATTAAACCTAACACTATACTATCATTAAATTAATTAAATAAAATACCTACAATTACCTACAATTAAACCTAACACTACACTATCAATAAATTAATTAAATACAATATGTACAAATAACTACAATGAAAAAAACTAACTAAAGTACAAAAAATAAAAAAGAACTAAGTTACAAAAGATAAAAAAATATTTACAAACATAAGAAAAATATTACAACAATTTTAAACTAATTACACCTACTCTAAGCCCCCTAATAAAATAACAAAGACCCCCAAAATAAAAAATGCCCTACCCTATTCTAAATTACTAAAGTTCAAAGCTCTTTTACCTTACCAGCCCTGAACAGGGCCCTTTGCGGGGCATGCCCCAAGAAGTTCAGCTCTTTTGCCTGTAAAAAAAAACATACAATCCCCCCCCCAACATTACAACCCACCACCCACATACCCCTAATCTAACCCAAACCCCCCTTAAATAAACCTAACACTAAGCCTCTGAAGATCTTCCTACCTTATCTTCACCATACCAGGTTCACCGATCGGTCCAGAAGAGCTCCTCCGATGTCCTGATCCAAGCCCAAGCGGGGGGCTGAAGAGGTCCATGATCCGGCTGAAGTCATCATCCAAGGGGGAGCTGAAGAGGTCCATGATCCGGCTGAAGTCTTCATCCAAGCGGGAGCTGAAGAGGTCCGGAATTAAGGTAGGAAAATTCTGATTGGCTGATGGAATCAGCCAATCAGAATCAAGTTCAATCCGATTGGCCGATCCGATCAGCCAATCAGATTGAGCTCGCATTCTATTGGCTGATCGGAACAGCCAATAGAATGCGAGCTCAATCTGATTGGCTGATCGGATCGGCCAATCGGATTGAACTTGATTCTGATTGGCTGATTCCATCAGCCAATCAGAATTTTCCTACCTTAATTCCGATTGGCTGATAGAATCCTATCAGCCAATCGGAATTCGAGGGACGCCATCTTGGATTACGTCATTTAAATGAACCGTCATTCGGCTAGTAGCCGTCGGGAGAATAGGATGTTCCGCGTCGGATGGAAGATGATGGCTCCCGAAGAAAGAAGATTGAAGATGCCGTTGATAGAAGACTTCATCCGGATCATGGACCTCTTCAGCTCCCTCTTTGATGAAGACTTCAGCCGGATCATGGACCTCTTCAGCTCCCGCTTGGATGATGACTTCAGCCGGATCATGGACCTCTTCAGCCCCCCGCTTGGGCTTGGATCAGGACATCGGAGGAGCTCTTCTGGACCGATCGGTGAACCTGGTATGGTGAAGATAAGGTAGGAAGATCTTCAGGGGCTTAGTGTTAGGTTTATTTAAGGGGGGTTTGGGTTAGATTAGAGGTATGTGGGTGGTGGGTTGTAATGTTGGGGGGGGGGTATTGTATGTTTTTTTTTACAGGCAAAATAGCTGAACTTCTTGGGGCATGCCCCGCAAAGGGCCCTGTTAGGGCTGGTAAGGTAAAAGAGCTTTGAACTTTAGTAATTTAGAATAGGGTAGGGCATTTTTTATTTTGGGGGGCTTTGTTATTTTATTAGGGGGCTTAGAGTAGGTGTAATTAGTTTAAAATTGTTGTAATATTTTTCTTATGTTTGTAAATATTTTTTTATTTTTTGTAACTTAGTTCTTTTTTATTTTTTGTACTTTAGTTAGTTTTTTTCATTGTAGTTATTTGTACATATTGTATTTAATTAATTTATTGATAGTGTAGTGTTAGGTTTAATTGTAGGTAATTGTAGGTATTTTATTTAATTAATTTAATGATAGTATAGTGTTAGGTTTAATTGTAACTTAGGTTAGGATTTATTTTACAGGTAATTTTGTAATTATTTTAACTAGGTAACTATTAAATAGTTCTTAACTATTTAATAGCTATTGTACATGGTTAAAATAATTACAAAGTTGCCTGTAAAATAAATATTAATCCTAAAATAGCTACAATGTAATTATAATTTATATTGTAGCTATATTAGGATTTATTTTACAGGTAAGTATTTAGCTTTAAATAGGAATAATTTATTTAATAAGAGTTAATTAATTTCGTTAGATTTAAATTATATTTAACTTAGGGGGTTGTTAGTGTTAGGGTTAGACTTAGCTTTAGGGGTTAATACATTTATTAGAATAGCGGTGAGCTCCGGTCGGCAGATTAGGGGTTAATTATTGAAGTTAGGTGTCGGCGATGTTAGGGAGGGCAGATTAGGGGTTAATACTATTTATTATAGGGTTAGTGAGGCGGATTAGGGGTTAATAACTTTATAATAATAGCGGTGCGGTCCGCTCGGCAGATTAGGGGTTAATAAGTGTAGGCAGGTGGAGCCGACGTTGTGGGGGGCAGATTAGGGGTTAATAAATATAATATAGGGGTCGGCGGTGTTAGGGGCAGCAGATTAGGGGTACATAAGGATAATGTAAGTAGCGGCGGTTTACGGAGCGGCAGATTAGGGGTTAAAAATAATATGCAGGGGTCAGTGATAGCGGGGGCGGCAGAATAGGGGTTAATAAGTGTAAGATTAGGGGTGTTTAGACTTGCGGTACATGTTAGGGTGTTAGGTGCAGACGTAGGAAGTGTTTCCCCATAGGAAACAATGGGGCTGCGTTAGGAGCTGAACGCGGCTTTTTTGCAGGTGTTAGGTTTTTTTTCAGCTCAAACAGCCCCATTGTTTCCTATGGGGGAATCGTGCACGAGCACGTTTTTGAGGCTGGCCGCGTCCGTAAGCAACTCTGGTATCGAGAGTTGCAGTTGCGTTAAAAATGCTCTACGCTCCTTTTTTGGACCCTAACGCAGTCATTCTGTGGACTCTCAATACCAGAGTTATTTTAGAGGTGCGGCCAGAAAAAAGCCGGCGTTAGCTACGCGGGTCGTTACCGACAAAACTCTAAATCTAGCCGTTAGAGAGTAAACCAGGATCTTGAGGCTTATCTTAGATCCTTTGTCAATGCTCTTCATACCAACTGGTCCGAGTTGTTACCCCTAGCGGCGTTGGCACTCTTCTCTTCAATGTTCACCATTTCAAGCCGCAGCAGGGTATCAACCTTGTGTCTTCCCTCTTTCTGCTCAGTCCACTGGGGTTCCTGCTGCAGACCGACACATTACTGAACTCACCACTCAATGGCAACATATTCGCTCTCAGCTACGTTCAGCTGTCTCTAGATATAAAAAGTTTGCTGATCGTCATAGAGCTTCTGTACATGCCATCTCAGTAGGTGAACGTGTTTGGGTCTCTACTCAACATATTTGTCTACCTCAACCCTGTCACAAATTGGGGCCTAGGTTTATTGGTCCTTACAAAGTCCTGAAAAGACTGTCTCCTGTTGCCTACAAAGTAGCCTTGGCCAAAACCCTGTGCATACACTCAGTCTTTCACATCTCACTACTAAAGCCTTACATCAATTATATTTTTTCAAAACTAGTGGTTCTATTTCTTAGATTTTGACTATAGCAGTTTTCTCTATACTGCACTACCGGGGGGGGGGGGGAGCATACAACTTAACAACCTTCCATTTTACATCTGTTATCAAATTTTCTTCGATCTCTTGATATCCTTTGTTGAAAAGTGACCTAGGTAATCTTAGCAGCAATGCACTACTGGGAGCTATCTGGTGAGAATTGATTGTGCTATAAGTCACTTGTCATTGGCTCAATAATATGTTTGCTTGTAAATATAATACATCGCTACACTCACACAATTATGACAGAAGCCACACAGATGTGACAACAATGAAGGGCATAGAGTGTTCCTGCATATGCGTTTCATGTGCAACCGTCGCACTTGATCACTGCATGAAAAGAAGTTTAATCAAGAAATCTAAAAGTGTGATTGATCACTGTGTTAGTATATTGTTCCACTTAGTGATAAAATCCTCCCGTTACATTAAACAATGAGAACTATTTTTTTTTTTAAATAATCTTTTATTGAAATTCGTGATAGTTAAACATCAACAGATAGCATACTAAATATTATACATGAACAAGAAATGTCTCCAATTAGTGAATGCACAATAAACCATTACATCCCATATATCAACATGTGATAATTGTATAATGCTTAGCTAACAATAACTTGAGAATCTCGTTTTAAAGTTTTCAGGATAGCAATAAACAGTGATCAGTTCTGATGGTTACTCATGAACCAATTGATCTAGGAAACAATATCATTCTTAAAATTATAACCACATCAATTATACATTATCAGAACATAACAGTGGGTAAACACCGCTTTAAAATAGATAGATAACAGTACCCCTGATATTTAAGTGTTAATATGGGTGTAGCCCAGCAGAGGCCCATGTTAGTGTATGGGGGGCAGGGAGCGGACATCTTATGTAATATAAAGTATGTATCATGAAATAGAGTTCAACAGCTAAACACCGTATGAATAGTATAAAATGAACAGAGGTAGGACAATATAGTAGCTTAGACTAACCATGATGAGTAAAATATCTGAGCATGGGGCTAGTGTGTTATATATGAATCCATATTTATCATCTGCAGAGGATTATCTAGGGGGGAGCACAATTTGTAGAAATACCCCGGAGTTAGTGACAACTACTTAAGTAGGCGACTTCTATATTTTAAGGTACACTTACAGGGGCCTTATGGGATGTACGGAAGTATTTGCCAACATGTCACAAGTGGTCAATGAGTAATTCTAAGCCTGGTAGATGCATCTGGTTGCGAATAGAATAAATCAGGGCTATATTTCTCACTGTGAAAAAAAAACACATTTAGGGTGTTTGGTACAATTCAATTACCTTATAGACAGGCGGTGATAACTAAAGATGGTTTCTGCTAGATTCTATAAATCCCCATTCCCCCCCCGCCGGCTGGGGGAGAAAGAGGAAACACACCGTTATATGTATAGGGGAAGGAAATAGTAGGGTGTAAAGATATCACAATACATTAAAAGTCTCCCCCTAACTGTATGAGAAGATATGCACATTAGTTTTCTAACAAGTTTATGGTGCTGACCATGACATAAGAGACCCTTTTAGACCAAAGCATTGCATGGGAAATAATAAAAATGGCATACAATGGTACAACATATATTGTGAGTATGGGAAAAACCTTGATACACCAGGGGATCTCAGGTCCCCATTAAAATAGGATATTGTATAGAGCATATGGAATATTGTGTAACATATATCATAGTTTCACTAAGGTTAGTTGCTACACTTGTTTCTGTGAACAATTTCAGTACCTACATACCCTTATGACATAAAGCTATAGGCTAAGTACCTTAACATGAAGAACATATAAACATAATTTAGAGCAGGACAAAACTTCATTTCCAGGGTATCAACCTGTCTGATATGCTCTACATTAAATGGAAGTAATGCGGACTGTCAAATATTCCTACCTTCTGTTTGTTGTCACTCCGCATTTGGAGTAGAAAACGGAACCTCTAGCAAGTATCTTAATCATAAGTAAGTATTCTTATGTGTCTATGCTGCCATCTAGTGGGCCAGGGAGGATATGATCAGAATGTGGAACAGGGGAAACTTCTATTACTTTTGTGCCGAGCCATCAGCTATAATAGTGAAGAGCTACCTAGATGGAGTTAAACAAGTAATTTAATCATTTCAAATGATACAGGAGTCTTAAGATAAATAGTGGGATATGAATGTAAAGAACAATCAGAATCCTGGTGTAAAATAAGGTAATTGCTTTGTTATTATATGAACTAAACAATATTGTTAGGTAAAATAGATGAAAAGGCTGTCCAGAGAAATGCACAAGATAAAGTAATGAATAGATCAGGGGGTTATGGGAGCTATTAAAAGAGTCATTACTCGGGGGCATCCGGGCGGCAGCCATCTTGCAGGTCGCACTGAGCTTCAGCTCCACAAGTTCTCTCCATTGTTTCTCTATTTAACATTACGTTTTTGGCAATACCTTGCTTAAAATAGTCGAGAGGCTTGCCTGAAGAGGTCTGCATTCCAGATATAGGGTTTTGGATAGCGACTGGGCTGATAGGCCCTCAGTACCGGACTTTTCATTGTGAGGCCTTCCCCTATAATAGAAGCCTCAGCCTGCCCCCACAACTAGCTGTGCCTTAAGTGCGCAGTCTTAACTTACTATGGCTGTAACCCAAGAGGAAATCTTTTCAACTATACAAAAATGCTTAGAGGAGTTTGAGCTACAGATGGCTGCTAAGTTTGAAAGCTTTGCATGTCTTGCCAAGACTATGGTGACACAGTGTAATACTCTCAGGGCGGAAGAAGAGGGAGACACCATCTCACCTATACTAAGAGTGCACCTACTTGTATGTTCTGGGCAAACAACAGCTGAAGACCACCTAAAACCTGACCCACCGGACTCTTATGACAGTCCTTACATGCTGTGCAATGACCCAGAGTGAGGAGGCGCAACCGGGCCTTTATTCCAGGAGGACAGGCCCATACGCAATGGAGATAAGGCTTACATCGGAGATGCTGCCCAGAATGTGTGCGGGAGTCTAGGGGATCAACAGCCGAACGGGCTTCACCCTCCATGGGACCCTGCGCAGTGGAGAAGATGCCTATAGGAAATGCTGCCCCTTCTGTTGCTGCGGTCTGCCTGCTTACATTACCTGCTTCAACGGTGAGAGATATGCTACCCTGCTTCACTCGTTGGGGTAAGGCGCTACTGGGGATCGCATTGAGCTTGGCTGTTGGATCGGCACTTTGCTTGGACGGTACACCGAGATAAACAAATTCAGCTTGCAGCCAGTTCTCCGGAAAGAATCGGTGTCGGCTAAGAGACTGAATAAAGTGGTATACTGTTGGCTTCCAGCTTTAGACATTATCATTTCGCTTAGACACAGACTTTTGTAATTTTTCTTATAATTGCTCCCAGTAATAATTGCACAGTGTGTTCTAAGATGGAGACTTCACAAGGAACTGTACCAGATATGGAGGCTCAGGTTTTTTCATACAGTGATATGGAAGCTGCAAGGATAACTACACTGGTTTGTGGATCCAGAGATTTCCTAAAGACACCTGTTACTGAAGCCAGATTTAAAAGTTATGAAAGAGTGGCGAAAAAACAAATGACATTTGAATTGCATGCCACTACACTTGCGGAATACCATAGGGTGCGAAGAATTCCCAGGGGCCTGAGGATGAGCTCCAGACCCACCCTATTGGTAGACAATAAGGAATATTTTGCAAGAAATATGAGTGCATCTTAAATAAATGCTCGCTAGATATTATAGTGCTCACGGTGGAGTACTTACAAAAAGCTATAGACGAGCAGAAGATTGAGATCAAGCAAATTGAGGATGCATTGAAAATGGATCTATCTACTGCCGATATTGAATCAAAGCTGGCTGCAATTAACAAGGAGATAGCTGAAATAAAAAAAGAACTACAAACCAGAAAGCGTGAGAAGTTCTATCGAGACGAACAGGATTATACACACGGAACTGTGTATCGCTGGACCAGGGAACGCACCGGAAGGGAACGCCAGCGCACTTCCGGTTGGGCCAGACGGGGCAACCGTTACACTAGACGCGAGATGAATACGCCTGACTCGCAGACAGATAGTTCTCCGGGGGAGTCGGATGTAGGAAGCGACGTGGGGGCAAGAGACACCGCCGCAAAGGGCCCACAAGGACAAGGACGGATACCGCAGAGGGAGATGCCACAACAATGCCAAACGAGACAGAAGAACAGGACTTGATAGTGAATATCTTGGGAACACCCTTGACGGCCGCAGAGGAAAAAGTACTGAGTAAGGGTCTTTCTTTTTGCCCTAGCAAAGACTGCAATTTCTTTAACTTACAACAAGATCTTAATAGACTGTTTAGGAATATTAAATTGAAATCCTTTTTTTCTAGTAATGAATTACATATGAATGTGAAAGAGTATAATGAGTTAAACATTCGTAAATTTGGGTTAAAGAACAAAAGTAATTTTATACCTAACAGCTATAATCATTGTGTAGATACCTATATAGATTTGGTATGCAAAGATATTGACAAACTGAGAGATAATGTCTATAATAATAAGGTAATACACACTAATAGAAACAATCTTGCAAAAGCAGAGAGAGAGACCTTGATAATATTGAAAGATAAAAAAGACACGATCTATAAGCAGGCCGATAAGGGTGGTGCCTTAGTGGTACTTAATAAAGGTTATTATGTGGATGAAATAAGATCACAATTATGCGATACAGAAGTATATCAGCTTTTGAATTATAATCCAACATGGGCAATACAGAAAGAAATAAGTAGTTGTTTGGAAAATGCTATGAATAATTGGCTAATTGATAATGAAACCAAAAAGTTTTTGTTTGTAGAAAATGGGATAGTACCCGTTTTTTATACTTTACCGAAATTGCATAAGAAACTAGATAAGCCACCAGGGAGGACTATAGTGGCCAGCACAGAGTCTATCTTTTCCAAGATATCTATATATTGGGATAAAATCCTAAGGGGATTTGTTGAACAATCCACTTCTTACATAAAGGATACTGGAGATTTTCTAGATAAAATACAGAACCTTATGGCACCAGATAGATGTATATTGTATAGTCTTGATGTGGTCAGTCTATATACCTCTATTGAACATGAAGGCGGATTGGGCACTGTAAAGAATGTTTTGGCAACTAGTGGTATATATACTGTCCAACAGCAAGAATTTTTGCTGAACCTTTTGAGTATAATCTTGTATTGTAACTTCTTTCTCTTTGAGGATAATTTCTATATGCAGGTCAAGGGTACTGCAATGGGATCCAATGTCGCCCCTACCTATGCGAATTTATTTATGTCAACATTTGAGGAAAAGTTTGTCTATCAAAATAAGATGTTTCTTCTATATGGCGCCACCTGGTGGCGGTATATAGATGATATCTTTGGAATATTAAGTTTACCCTTACCTGGGATGAACAATCTATCAATTTAGATACTTTGATATACAAAGAAGGAGGTGGTCTTAAAACAGACTTGTATAGGAAGACTACAGATAAGAACAGCTTATTATACTATACTAGTGCGCACCCACTCTCTCTAATTAAATCCTTACCTAGAAGTCAAATGACTAGGGTGAAAAGAATTGTATCAGATGAACAGCTTATTGAAACTAGATTGGAAGAGATGGGTAAGAAGTTTAGAGATAGGGGTTATCCGGTTGACCTTATAAATGATGAAATAAAGAGAGCTAAGCAAGGTACACTGACCAGTGGTAATAAAAAGAGAGTGGACAATAGAGAAGATAGAATTATCTTTGTCTCAGAATATAGTAATCAAAGTTACAAAATACAAAGAATTGTGAATAAATACTGGTTCTTGTTAAGAGATTGTCATCAAGATAATAAGGTTTTTGCTAATGGACCAATGCCAGCATATAGGAAAAGTACCAGTATTAAAGATAAACTTGTAAGAGCAGAGGGAGTAAGAAATTGAAACAAAGCTATATATGTGGAAAAAGTTTGGGTTGTTATCCCTGTTTAGGGTGTGCTAATTGTAACAACATGGCTAAGGGCCGTAATTTTACACATTCCTTAACTGGTAAAGTATATAAAATTAATGGCTTCTATACTTGTAATACCGATTATGCAATCTACTTGATTAAATGCCCATGTGGGTGGATTTATATTGTAGAGACCACCCAAAGGGGTGAGGGACAGAATCATACAGCATAAGTCTAACATTAGATGTAAAGATTTTAATGCCCCTGTCTCCAATCATTTTTTGACTTTTGGCCACTCAATTGCACAGTTGAAATTCAGAATTATAGATCATGTCTCTGTCCCACGAAGAGGTGGGGACAGAGAGTTGATCTTAAAAAAGAGAGAGTCTATGTGGATTTATAGGCTGGATTGTCTGTATCCAAAAAGAATGAACCGTGAAATTGATTTTAATATCTTTTTGTGATTTTACAGATTCTACAATAATTCCCTTTTCTAGATATGAAGGATCAAGATGAAGAATTATCCCTCACTACTATCTTTGTAAATATTAAATTGTGTATTGTTCTGTAATCTTGATATGAAATGTAAGATGCAGTTGAAATACGAGTATGTAACACTCTTAGACTTCTATATAAAGTTTTGTGTTTGATGTATTTATTGCTATATACCACTAGGTGGCGATAACATTAGAGAATTGTTGCAGGTATAAGCTAGATGATATGGTTATTGAATACACCTGTGGTGTTGGGTATTTAAGGGAGTTGTATACTGCATGAGGGTCATATGATTAAGGGCTACTGAGCCCGAAACGTCATCTTTTTACCTCCAGGTACTAATAAAATTTTGAAAGATAACCATTGTGGTGCTGCTGGATTTTCTTTTTACATGGTGAAACAGTGTAATACTCTCAGGGTGGAAGAAGAGGGAGACGCCATCTCACCTATACTAAGAGTGCACCTACTTGTATGTTCTGGGCAAACAACGGCTGAAGACCACCTGGAACCTGACCCACCGGACTCTTATGACAGTCCTTACATGCTGTCCAATGACCCCGAGTGGGGGGGGCACAACCAGGCCTTTATTCCGGGAGGACAGGTCCATACGCAAAGGAGATAAGGCTTACATCGGAGACGCTGCCCAGAATGTGTGCGGGAGTCTAGGGGATCAACAGCCGAACGGGGCTTCACCCTCCACGGGACCCTGCACAGTGGAGAAGATGCCTATAGGAAATGCTGCCCCTTCTGTTGCTGCGGTCTGCCTGCTTACATTACCTGCTTCAACGGTGAGAGATATGCTACCCTGCTTCACTCGTTGGGGTAAGGCGCTACTGGGGATCGCATTGAGCTTGTCTGTTGGATCGGCACTTTGCTTGGACGGTACACCGAGATAAACAAGTTCAGCTTGCAGCCAGCCCTCCTGAAAGAATCGGTGTCGGCTAAGAGACTGAATAAAGTGGTATACTGTTGGCTTCCAGCGTTAGACATTATCATTTCGCTTAGACACGGACTTTTGTCATTTTTCTTATAATTTCTCCCACTGTAAGATACACACATTGCTCTAATGTTACTATTTATGCCATAATTACCAGGTTTATATGAATGATGTTGCTATTCTAATGACGGATGCTTAAATCTGGGAAGCGCATATGGTTAGGGTCTATTTCCTAAATGTTTGTAGACATTCCCTTTTTATATATTTATCTTTCTATCTATAACCTATAGCGGCAAGCAGCTACTAGCAGTGTCCCATTGACTCCCAATTAAAGGGCAGTATTAAACTGCTCCCCTAAAGCCCAGGGCTGATTTTGCCCCACGTTTTATTAGTTAACCCCCCTTAGAAGTGGTGTACACAATTAGTTTTAATTTACACTTGACTAGCCCTATTTAATTTCTTTTATACTTGCTCAGACACAGAATCTATGGGTTGGTTCCTATACCCCACACAGACAGCAGAGATATCGGTGACAGGGAAGGAACTGTTCCTTACCACCTCTTGAACAACTTATTAATAACTATGGGGACTGTTCTTCACAAACAGAGAAAAAGGGTTCTCTCTATTGGGGACTCTGTGCCTTTCAGCTCCACATGATTTGTTCACCCATTTGTAAAATACATTGATCCTCACTACCGAACTGAGGCTTGAAATGAAGGGATCATTATCTGTTGGGACATTACAGTATTTTATATAACCTTACTTGAGAAATGTATGCAAAACTTCTGGGTCAGATGTAATTAGTGTTCATTACTATTTATATTTTGTGCATCATGCTAACATAGACACCACATTACAAAGTAGGCAATGATTTTAGATACCTAATCTCACTGTGGCATAGCCATCTGAAAACATTAGAGACTGGCCAAAACCCTTTGCATAGGGCTTCTGTAACCATATACACATAGTCCGTTATTTTTATTCCATTGTTTACTTATCCCACTACCATGTTCCATATAGTTGAGATACAGGCATGTCCAGATTCAAGGGATTACTCTAGTAGTTTTACACAACAGATTATATAGCCTCACAGATCTGCAGATACAGGGCTGATGTGTCTTGTCTTATAGGAGTTCTGTTCCCCACCTAACTGATATGTATTTAGTTCCCCCTGATAAGGTCACAATTTGTCAACGTATTAAATCCCTGAGATAAACTGGCCTAACTTCTGTGGCATGCCGCATTGTTAATCCCCGGCACAGAAACATATTCAAGATGGTAGGCAAACACCTGAGTTAGAGTCTGCTTCATCCCTTGTTTAACCATACCAGCCCCTTAACAATATAGAGTCTAGTGTTTTGTAAAAGGTTCCAACTAATGTTTTACTAGTTTCTCGGTATAAACAATATATCTACATTATTACATGTTTTGCAGCTACTGAAGAGATCCTAAGATGTCAAATATTAGTTTGTATACCCCTTGATAGTTCAGACCCACAAGGCTCCTATAAGCAATGTATTCTTTTTGTTTGCATTATTGATGTTAAACTCACAAACTGGTTCCAAAAGTGGCTCAGCAATTCTTGCCCTTCACATTCCCAACCCTAATCTTACCTGGTTGTCAGCAGTCCAAAAGTGGCCGTTATGTTTTACTAAGGGGAAAATGTTTATTGCAAAGTTTTTTTACACAATGGGTGAGACTCCATACTGTTCTCCCAAACAAGGAAAACAGAATAAAACTGAAAATGGAGGAATTTTAATGTACACCTTGTTGCTGTATAAAATAATAATGTTGGTATTTGTACAATCAGTATGTCATGCATTTTTATGAATCTTATTGTGTTTACCTGTAATCGCATGATGCTTGTTCATGTAATTTCTATTCCTCAATAAAAAATGTATAAAAAAAAAAAAAAAAAGTCATTACTCAAGCAACATGCAGCGTGTGGGAGGGCTATTTGTCAGGGTGCCAGGAATCAGACTGAGACGAGAAGTGCAAAAATAATCACACCTTTATTAATAGCAAAAAATAATAAAAAATCCACAAGTCAAATAACAAGCCAGGAGTCAAAACCAGAGCTGGTAGTCAGACGAGCCAAGTCAGGAGCCAAAGTGAATAGTCAGACGAGCCGGAATCAGGAACAAGGAAAACAGCAGCGTCAGGAACAAGCCAGGGATCAGGAACCAGGAAGGATGTCAGGCAGCCAGGTAATACACAGGAACTCTCACAAACAGGTCTGAGACAACGCAAAGGCAAAGCATACTGAACAGAGGCCCTTTAAATAATAAGTGATGACATCACAATTCTGAGACTGCATCCTGTCTCACACGGATGATGCATACCAATCTGGCCAACAAAGGAAGTGCATGAAATTAGCAGCATCCCCCACAATGCACCATAGTCAGCAAGAGAGGTGAGTAAAATGGCTGACAGCAGCACATGGCAAACAAAACAGGGAAAAAACCCTGAAAGTACCCTCCCCTCAACGACCCCTCCCCCCCGGGAAGACAAAAGGCTTATTGGGGAAACGGGCATGGAAGGCACGGAGGAGGGCGGGAGCATGAACATTAGAGGAGGGAACCCAAGAACGCTCCTCCGGATCGTAGCCCCTCCAGTGAACCAAATACTGTACACGGCTCCTGGACATACGAGAGTCAATAATGCTGCTGACCTCTTACTCCTCATGGCAACACAGTGGTAAACCAATTACAAACCAATGGTTTAAAGAAGGAGACATGAAAAACATTAGAGATGCACATTGCAGGAAGAAGGTCAAGAGCGTAGGCCACACGATTGACCCGTCGGAGTATTCGAAAAGGACCAAAATAATGGGGAGCCAGTTTAATGGAAGGCACAAAAAGGTTCAAGTTGCGGGAGGACAGCCAAACTCTCTCACCAACCTGGTAGGAGGGTGCGGGCAGACGCCTATGATCAGTCTGGAACTTTTGGCGCTGCATAGAACGAGGAAGGCAATCCTGAATCTGCACCCACGTGGAACGGAGTTGCCTGAGATGCTCCTCCAAAGCTGGAATACCCTGAGACATGAATGAATCGGGCAACAAGGATGGTTGAAACCCATAATTCGCCATGAACGGGGATAACTTGGAGGAAGCATTAATAGCACTATTACGAGCAAACTCTGCCCAAGGTAACAGTTCAGACCAATTATTGTGGTGATCTGAGACATAGCAATGGAGGAGCTGTTCCAGAGCTTGATTAGACCGTTCCGCAGCCCCATTGGATTGAGGGTGATATGCCGAGGAGAAGGAAAGCTGGATCCCCATTTGAGCACAAAATGAACGCCAAAATCTGGAGACAAACTGGCTACCCCGGTCCGAAACTATCTCCTTGGGTAACCCATGTAAATGGAAGAGCTCCCGGGCAAAAATTGAAGCAAGCTCCTGAGCGGTAGGCAACTTTATCAAGGGAATGCAATGTGACATTTTAGAAAAATGGTCAACCACCATAAGGATAACAGTATTGCCATTGGAAACAGGGAGCTCGACAATGAATTCCATGGAAAGATGTGTCAAAGGATGCTCACCATTAGCAATAGGTTGAAGAAGACCCACAGGAAGACGTAGAGGAGTCTTATTCTGTGCATAAACTGAGCAGGAAGCAACATACACAGCAACATCAGAACGAAGACCTGGCCACCAGAACTGTCCAGTGACAGACCAAATCATTTGGTTCTTGCCTGGGTGACCTGCAGCTTTAGGATAGTGGAAAGTGTGCAAAAGTATAGTTTGAAGATTCTCAGGAACAAAACACTTACCACTAGGTTTCTCAGGAGGTGCATTGGTTTGTGCAGCCAGGATCTCCTCCCCAAGGGAGAAGTCAAATTAGTATGTATGGTAGCCAAAATATGGTCAGGAGGTATAACAGGAGTAGGGACAGACTCCTCCTTGGACAGAGGCAAAAATTGTCGAGAGAGGGCATCAGCCCTAACATTCTTACTACCAGGCAGGTAGGATACCACATAATTAAAATGAGACAAAAATAGCGCCCATCTGGCTTTTCGGGGCGACAAACATTTTGCTTCAGATAGATAAGTTAAATTATTGTGGTCAGTAAGAATGAGCACTGGCACGCTAGTACCCTCGAGAAGATGCCTCCATTCCTTGAGTGCCAAAATTATTGCCAGTAATTCCCTGTCGCCAATTTCATAATTGCACTTCGCTGGAGACAATTTCTTAGAGAAGAAACCACACGGATGCAAGGAACCGTCAGACGTAGGACGTTGAGACAAGAGGGCACCTACTCCAGTCTCAGATGCATCAACCTCAAGAACGAAAGGCAGGACAGGGTTAGGATGAGCCAGAACTGGAGCAGCAGCAAAGGCAGTCTTACGACTATCAAAGGCCTTAATGGCATTAGGTGACCAATGGAGTGGATCATTCTCTTTACGGGTCATGTCTGTGATAGGTTTGACCAAGGAAGAAAAGTTTTTAATAAACTTCTATAGTAATTGGCGAACCCCAAAAAACATTGAATACACTGAAGACCAACTGGGCGAAGCCACTGCAGAACTGCAGATAACTTGTCAGGATCCATGGAGAACTCTGCAACAGAGATAACATAACCTAGGAAGGTTACTTGAGTCTGATGGAACTCACATTTCTCGAGTTTACAAAACAGGCCGTTCTCACATAGTCTCTGAAGAACCCATGTAACATCAGAACGATGAGCCTCAAGTGTGGGTGAGTGTATGAGGATGTCATCTAAGTACACCACAACACACTGTTGCAACATATTTTGTAGGACACCATTAATAAATTCCTGGAAAACAGCAGGCCAAAGGGCATTACAAGATACTCATAATGCCTGCTCCTGGTGTTAAATGTTGTTTTCCATTTGTGGCCCTCCTAACGAGATTGTATGCAACTCTCAAATCAAGTTTAGTAAAGACCGTAGCTCCCTTGAGGTGGTCAAAGAGTTCTGTAATGAGCGGAATAGGTTAAGCATTCTTAATGGTAAGACGATTAAGACACCTATAATCGATGCATGGTCTTAACTCGACACCCTTTTTCTTCACAAAGAAGAAGCAAGCCCCTGCAGGAGAACAGGATTTGCGGATGATCCTCCACGACAGAGCATCGGCAACATACTCCTCCATAGCACAATTCTCTGAGACAGACAGAGGATACACCCGGCCCCGAGGAGGAATGGCTCCGGGTTGCAGGTCTATGGCACTATCGTAAGACCGGTGAGGAGGCAATGTACCGGCATTTACCTTGTCAAAAACATTTAGGAAATCTCGGTACTCCTCTGGCAATTGAGATACCAAAGAAGTGCACAAGACTTTAACTGGTTTCCGAAGACAAGTGGAAATACATTGCGGGGACCACAACAAAATTTCGGCTCTGCGCCAGTCGAGACTGGGATTGTGCTTTTGGAGCCAGGGATAACCCAGAACAACCGGAAAATGTGGAGAGTGTATTACCTGGAACTGGATGGTTTCAAAATGGAGAGCCCCAACAGCCATGGACAACGGAGCAGTTTCGTGAGTAACAAGTGCGGGCTGAAGGGGCCTGCCATCAATGGCCTCAATAGCAAGCGGAATGGACTGAGGCAAAACAGGAATGGAGTGCTTTGATGCAAAAGCACTGTCAATGAAATAGCCCGCAGCACCGGAGTCAACAAGAGCCTGAGTGACTATGGAAGAGTCCACCCAGGAAAGGACAACCATGATCAAAAGTTTCTCCTTAAGCGGTTCGGGGGACGAGGATAAACCACCCAAGGTCTGCCCCCAACAGGACCTTAGGTGTGAGTGTTTCCTGGCCATGTAGGACAAGACTTCAAAGGTGGCCCTGTAACCCACAATAGAGGTAGAGCCCCTCCCTCCTCCTAAAGGCCCTCTCCGCCGCGGAGAGACTCATGAATCCCAACTGCATCGGCTCAGCAGTACCTGGTGACTCAGGGCCAGGAGGCATGGGAGGAGAGGGAGGAATGGGTGGGAACGAACACATAGGAGATAACGGAACAGGAGGCCTCCACAAGCGCCTCTCTCTGAGTCTGATGTCAATTAGGATCAAAAAAGACACCAATGCCTCGAGATCCTCTGGTAAATCTCTGGCAGCAACTTCGTCTTTAATCGCATCAGAGAGCCCATGAAAGAAGTCGGCAACAAGGGCTTCATTGTTCCAACCTACCTCTGCGGCAAGCGTAAGGAACTCAATAGCATACTGAGCAACAGATCTTGTACCTTGCTGAATGGACATGAGTCGTTTAGCAGTAGAGGAGGCACGAGCCGGAACATCAAATACCCTTTAAAAGGAGGCCACAAATCCATGGTAATTTGAAATCACAGGTTTATTAGTCTCCCACAAGGGATTAGCCTAGGAAAGAATTGTGTCAGAGAGTAAAGAGATGAGAAATCCCACCTTAGCTCTGTCAGAGGGAAACACCTGAAATAACATCTCAAAGTAAATGCCCACCTGGTTCAAAAACCCTCTGCACTGAATAGGCTCGCCTCCATATTGCTGAGGTAGAGGTGCAGAACTGGACATGCTCCTGGTAGGCATAGGTGCAGCAGCGGAAACAGGAGCAGCCATAACTTGTGGGACACTTTGGTCCAAATGTGCAGTGCGAGTCAGCAGGGTTTGCAGGGCTAGTGCAAATTGATCCAAACGGTGATCCTGTTCATCCATCCTGGAAATGATGGCAGGAAAAGGTGGATTATTAGTACCATCAGGATTCATGGCCTTTGCGTAATGTCAGGGTACCAGGAATCAGACTGAGACGAGAAGTGCAAAAATAATCACACCTTTATTATTAGCAAAAAATAATAAAAAATCCACAAGTCAAATAACAAGCCAGGAGTCAAAACCAGAGCTGGTAGTCAGACGAGCCAAGTCAGGAGCCAAAGCAAATAGTCAGACGAGCCGGAATCAGGAACAAGGAAAATAGCAGAGTCAGGAACAAGCCAGGGATCAGGAACCAGGAAGGATGTCAGGCAGCCAGGTAATACACAGGAACTCTCACAAACAGGTCTGAGACAACGCAAAGGCAAAGCATACTGAACAGAGGCCCTTTAAATAATAAGTGATGACATCACAATTCTGAGACTGCATCCTGTCTCACAAGGATGATGCACACCAATCTGGCCATAAAAGGAAGTGCAGATAATGAGCAGCATCCCCCACAATGCACCATAGTCAGCAAGAGTGGTGAGTAAAATGGCTGCCAGCAGCACATGGCAAACAATACAGGGAAAAATACCTGACACTATTAAATTTGTATGCCCAGAAAACCAGCGGTTAAGGAGTCCAGCTTAGAGGTTAAATAAAAGCATTGCATATACAAAGCAATTGGGGTATATAACCTCTCAATTGCTAGTGCAGTTGAATTGAGTTATCAATAAGACCACCAAGCTGTATATATATATATATATATATATATATATATATATATATATATATATATATATATATATATATATATAAAAGTAAGGTAACTCGGTGCAGTATGTATATGAATATATATAGATGTCCCGCTGTGAACTGCAGGCTCACAGCATGTCCAGAGAGAAATCTCCGCAACCAATTTGGGGGTACTGGCCAGTCAGGGCAAACACATCAATCCCACAAGTGGTAACTCTCTGTGTAACATACGCAGTCCCGAGTTCAATGCAAATAAAGTACCTTATGTTTGACGATATCCTGGTGGACAGGCTGGAAAAACCATATGCGTCTACAGCCCAACATAGCAGCAGCTTTGCAGCATCTCCTTTCTAAACTCACGCTGCTCGATTCCTGGAAACTCCTCCCGTGGCTGATGCCTGGTCTCCCTGCATCTGTTCAGCGTCTCCTCTCCAAGCTCACACTGCTCGGCTTCTATTTTCCTCCCCCTGAGTCCGCTCTGTGTCTAACTCCTTCTGTCAGCTCTCATGGGGTAAATGGAATAGTGCAATTTAATGAAGTCCCTGTACTCCACTGAAACAATAGAAAAAAATAGAATTCTAATACCCCTCATTAAAAAAGTGGTGCATGTAGTCAAAATTGGTTAAAATTAGAAAAGTTCTTTATTTAACATCCAATTAAAACGGCAGAGACTCAGAAATAAAAAATGGCGATTAAAGTTTGACCGGTTTCGATCACTGGGACCGTAGTCATAAACTAAAACAGTGCAGCAGGTGCACAGTATTTAAGAGAATCAAGCTCCCCTAGTTGGAGGAGCAAGACCACACCAATTTTAACCCTTAAGTAACCCTAAATGTGGACATAGAAAAAACAAACATATGTGATCATACAAGGAATATATATATATATGCGCATATTAAATAAAAAAATACAAATATACATATAAGATCACTGCATGGATGTATATAATATACACAAGAGGCCTCGTTTGAATCTATTATCCTTAGAGAGAAATATACTGGTGTTATACCAAATAACTTGGATAATCCACTATAATGAGGAATATATGAGCATCAATACTACAAAAAAGAGGCTAATATAGACAAGAGTATAACTAAACTAGAGCATGTTAGACAGGAAACCCTGAATAATAAATATTTACTTGATTTTAATTTATCCAGGTATGAAAAGCTCATATTAATTATATATCTTACAAAATTACAATGTGCATATAAACCCGGATGTAAAAAGCCAGAACAGGAGATGTGTATAAACTATACTCAAAAACCAATAAAAAATCAAAAGAATATATAATTATATATAGCTTAAATTATGAATTAATGAGTCGACATTGTATCATAACAAATCTAATCTATACTTTTGACTGAAAGACTGATGATAAGGAACTAAAATATAAAAGAAAGGAAAAGGTACCAATTGACGGGTACACCTCCAAATCAATTTATATTCTAAAAATGACCAAAAACTAGAACTAGAAATAGGCTGTAGGAACAACAGGGGCCATAAATTAAGTAACCCAAGTAGTTAGTGATGCCAATAGTTAAATATTTCAAATTCAGAGTTGAATCCAACAGGTATCAGGCTGCCGAGATTATGAATCCAGTATATTTCTTGCCTAGACATTATCTGGAATTTGTCTCCACCACGAGGGGGTCTCAGTATTTGTTTGATGGCCTTCCACCTGAAGGATCCAACTCTATCATTATGGGTCTCCAAAAAATATTTAGAGAGTGCCGACACTGCTCTGTCATGACTGATGTGAGAGAAGTGTTCTTTTATTTGAGTGCCCACCTCCCTTGTGGTTTTACCCACATATTGTTGAAAGCACAAAGTGCACTCTATTAGGTAAATCACAAATTTGGTGGAACACTTCACACAAACCCCAAACCATAATTTAGTACCTTTCTCTCTGAATCCGTTAACCTGTATGAGGATAGATTGAACACAGAATTTTCTTTCATTGGTATTTCTGTCTCTGTACACTCCTGTTGCCTCTCACTGGGTATCTGTGCTTGTTGCCCACTGTCAATGGTGCTTGTACTGAGCCTCTCCCCCCCCTCCTCTACGCTTACTGAGTCAGCCCTCACAGACGATGTGTTGTATCTGGTTTAAACACCAATGGATAACATGGCTAGTAGTGACTCTTTTTATTCCCTAAAGGACACAGGCGATGATGATTTTGATTCACTAGAATTGTCAGATGTTTTTGAACAGTATGTACCCAACACCAAACTAGGAGACTTCTTTATGGATATGGAACATTTAAAAATCAAAGACCAGAAACTAAGATGGGACAAATGGATTCTATCCAAATATCTTACATTAAAAATGGTTCCTAGGGGTTTACAGATAAATACATTTCCTACCTATGACATCAAGGATACCACTTTTATTGAAAGATGGAACCAAACTCTTACTGACTGCTCACTTAAATTGATTGCCTTACTAATTGAGTATAAGGATATGTTGCTGGGTGAAATTAAGAATATTATCATCCAATTGCAAGCTGAGATGAACAAATATAAACAACATGAGATTTATCCACAGTTTGATGATATTTTGAAAGCAACTTTGGCAGAGTCCAGAAAATTGATCATTCAGATAAAACATTCAAAATTTTTGAGGGACCAAAAAGACTACATGAAAGGTGTAGTTTATATTTGGCGTAAATGCCAAAGGAGTAAATCTTGGTCCAATAAGCCGAATGGTGGTCTGGATGGTCAAAGTTCTGTGCAGAAGGGCAAGAATAATAAGCAGGGACATTGGAGAATTAGAACTCAGGCTGAGGAGAACCCCAAAAAAGTAGCATTCTCAGACTCAGAGCCGGAATTATAGGTTTGCCATCTTCAAGACATCCGACGCGGAGCATCCTCTTCATCCGACAGCTAACACTGAATGAAGTTCCTTTAAATGACGTCATCCAAGATAGCGTCCCTTCAATTCCAATTGGCTGATAGAATTCTATCAGCCAATCGAAATTAAGGTAGAAAAAATTCTATTGGCTGATGCAATCAGCCAATAGGATTGAGCTGGCATTCTATTGGCTGATTGGAACAGCCAATAGAATGCCAGCTCAATCCTATTGGCTGATTGGATCAGCCAATAGGATTGAACTTCAATCCTATTGGATGATTGCATCAGCCAAAAGGATTTTTTCTACCTTAATTCCGATTGGCTGATAGAATTCTATCAGCCAATCAGAATTGAAGGGACGCCATCTTGGATGAGGTAATTTAAAGGAACCTTCATTCAGTTTTAGCCGTCGGATGAAGAGGATGCTCCGCGTCAGATGTCTTGAAGATGGAGCAGCTCCACGCCGGATGGATGAAGATAGAAGATGCCGTCTGGATGAAGACTTCTGCCCGTCTGGAGGACCACTTCGCCCGGCTTGGATGAAGACTTCTCCTGGCTTCGTTGAGGACTTTGGCCCAGTTGGATGAAGACTTCTCCTGGTAAGGTGATCTTCAAGGGGTTAGTATTAAGTTTTTTAATGGGGTATTGGGTGGGTTTTAGAGTAGGGTTGGTTGTGTGGGTGGTGGGTTTTAATGTTGGGGGGGATTTGTAATTTTTTTTTACAGGTAAAAAAGCTGATTACTTTGGGGCAATGCCCTGAAAAAGGCCCTTTTAAGGGCTATTTGTAATTTAGTGTAGGCTAGGGATTTTTTTTATTTGGGGGGGGGGCTTTTTTATTTTGTTAGTGGGATTAGATTAGGTGTAATTAGTTTAAAAATCTTCTAATTTGTTTATTATTTTCTGTAATTTAGTATTTTGTTTTTTTTGTACTTTAGATAATTTTATTTAATTGTATTTAATTGTATTTAATTTAGGGAATTAATTTAATTATAGTGTAGTGTTAGGTGTAATTGTAACTTAGGTTAGGTTTTATTTTACAGGTACTTTTGTATTTATTTTAGCTAGGTAGTTATTAAATAGTTAACTACTTAGTAACTATTCTACCTAGTTAAAATAAATACAAACTTGCCTGTAAAATAAAAATAAATCCTAAGCTAGCTACAATGTAACTATTAGTTATATTGTAGCTAGCTTAGGGTTTATTTTATAGGTATTTAGTTTTAAATAGGAATTATTTAGTTAATGATAGTATTTTTTATTTAGATTTCTTTGAATTATATTTAAGTTAGGGGGGGTTAGGGTTAGACTTAGATTTAGGGGTTAATGACTTTAGTATAGTGGCGGCGGCGTTGGGGGAGGCAGATTAGGGGTTAATAAATGTAGGTTGGTGTCGGCGAGGTTAGGGATGGCAGATTAGGGGTTAATAATATTTAACTAATGTTTGCGAGGCGGGAGTGCGGCGGTTTAGGGGTAATATATTTATTATAGTGGAGGCGATGTCCGGTTCGGCAGATTAGGGGTTAAAAAATGTTTTTTTGTTTTTGCGATGTGGGAGGGCCTCGGTTTAGGGGCGGTGAGCCTGTACCTGCAAGACTCGTAATACCAGCGGGCATTAAAAGGCAGCATTAGGACCTTTTAACGCTGCTTTTTAAGCCTAACGCAAAACTCATAATCTAGCCGATAGTTTTCTATAGGAATAAGCTAAACTTCAATAACTAGGTCCACTTTTGATCTTAGCTCTCACTATTGCACTAAAATAAGGTATATATGGGATAGAAGAACTATTCTACTGGAATGTGTAGCATCCACATACAATTTTATATTATCTGTAAATAACTAGACATGCCACATAATATTAGATAATAACCATAAATCAACTGTGCTAAGCTATAAAAGAAGGAAAGGATTATATACTAATTATTCCACCACCACCTTGAAAAAAACATATTTTGTATCCGGCTAATAGCCCTCATATGATTTAGATACTCTGAAGGTAAAATGAAATCAGCGGCTCAATTTGTGCCCCATTTTTCCAACAGTGTATGAAAATAGGGTCAGTTATATGGAAAACAGTTAGCCTATGCCTCTTCTGCTTACTAATATAATTTTCTGCAGTCATTCAATGTTTTAGGGACACTAGTCTTAGAAGAGTAAGTGATTTTGATCTGTCCTCCATGTCTCAGGGAGAGACTTCCACTAACCCATGCCAGTTTTAGCGAGGCTATGTCATTGCAATGGCTCCCTCAGCTGGTCAGAATAAAATTGTTTACCCATGGCTCCTGGCTTCTGAACTGCCTTCAGGTTCTCTAGTGAGGTACAATCCGCAGCCTCCATCTGTACTAGAATGAGGTGTAGTGGCTTTAGCCGTGGGCCACCTGAAGGAGTTACCTGCTTCCCCCGAGGCAAGCATATAATTTTGAGTTCCTCCATATTGTGTTGCTGAGGGTTTAAGGAATCCTCAGTTGGTAGCGATAATTTCATCAGGGAAGATAGTAGTTAGGTAATGCTCATCTTGAGGGTCTGGAAGTGATAATCAGTGAGCCTCTGGGTGCAAAGTTCCCAGGCCTCTACTACCTCCATGTTAAAACTGGACCTCAGGCACAAGCGGGCATCTTATAGATATAGACTCCCCAATGCTTAAGTGTGCAGAGAGAGTTAGGACAGGGTAGAGGTCTGGGTAGAGTATATTGTGGTCAGCTAACTCCTTTGACAATAGAGATTATCAAGGTTAGCGGATCTAGTAGATGAAACAGTAGCGCTTACCGCATGGCAAGGTTGAGAAGCCATTATCTTGCATATCTCCTCAATGTAGGGATTTTTCTCACTTGTGATACCTCGGGGGGTATAAATGAGATATTGGGCATAAATCCAGACTTAGAATATTAGATTATTTTCCATTTTTTAGGGTATAAGCCAGGAGCTCTGCTCATACACGTCTGCCCTCAACGAGAGTTGACTCTGCCTCCAATGAGAACTATTTTATCCTCAAACCTCTGCTAGAGTTTTTTTCCTCGTTTTCAATGTCTCTCAGGTGCTCAAGAACCCTGTCACGGAGGGCTCTCGTAGTTTTACCTACGTAATAAAGGGAACAGCTACATTCCGCTAGGTACACTAAACCCTCAGTTTTGCACATGATTTTGCTCCTTATTTTGTACACTTTTCCTACACTGTCAGAAAAAAACTTTTTTTTTATCAATATGGTTATATGCTTTGCATTGTTTGCAGGGATAACATCCTGGTTCAACATTGACTCTTTGCAGCCATATAGAAGGGTTTGGGGGTCTGACAAGGTTACTGTGAACTAGACTATCACTTAGGTTTGGTGCCCTATGTGCTGTCATAAGTGGCTAGGCTGTTAAAATGGAACTTAATTTGGCGCCTGTATATAGTATATGCCAATATTGTTTCATTGTTTTACTTATATCTTCCCAGCATCCATTGTACTGTGTTATATATCTCATTGTGGGCTGTGTATCTCTCTGTTTCTGATTCTTATTAGATGTGAGTTAAAAGAAGCTATCCTGTTGAGACTGACCTCTCTGGTGCTTTTCCATTCGCGAACGGCGGACTCGAACTTCAGCAACTGTTCGCGAACGGGCGAACCGGGCGAACCCCCATTGACTTCAATAGGCAGGCAAATTTTAAAACCCACAGGGACTCCTTCTGGCCACAATAGTGATGGAAAAGTTGTTTCAAGGGGACTAACACCTGGACTGTGGCATGCCGGAGGGAGATCCATGGCAAAACTCCCACGGAAAATTACATAGTTCATGCAGAGTCTGGTTTTAATCCATAAAGGGCATAAATCACCTAACATTCCTAAATTTTTTGGAATAACGTGCTTTAAAACATCAGGTATGATGTTGTATCGATCAGGTAGTGTAAGGGTTACGCCTGCTTCACAGTGACAGACCAAACTCTGTTTAACACACCGCAAACAACTGCAAACAGTCAATTTGCACAAACACGAGATAGATAGATTTGATAGATACATAGATACATAGATTAGATAGATCAATAGATGCAATATACATTTGATAGATACGATAGATAGATAGATAGATAGATAGATAGATAGATAGATTTGATAGATAAATGGATAGATTTGATAGATATATAATTTCCCAGACAGAGAATTACAAGACGTGCGGTCTGGGACCCATGGTAAGGTTCCCAGAGGCAGTTACGGCGCCAGGGGACGTGTATATGGCATGGATTTTAGGAACCAGGAGATGGAAAAAGATGCTTGGTCGGTCCTCCTACTTCAAATTTGGGGCACTGCGCGTGCAATCTACTGTGGCACCAGATATGAGTGGTGTGTTAAGTAGTACTATTCTGATCAGTTTAATACCTGTTACTCCCCCTATCGGGGGAGGTGTATATGGCATGGATTTTAGGAACCGGGAGATGGAAAAAGATGCTTGGTCGGTCCTCCTACTTCAAATTTGGGGCACTGCACGTGCAATCGTGTCCGGACTTTTAGCCGACGGACATTTGGCCGACGGACATTTGGCCGACAGACATTTGGCCGACGGACATTTGGCCGAAACCCAAGTGGCTGTCACAAAACAGTCCAGCCACGAGATAGATAGATTTGATAGATAGATACATAGATTACATAGATCAATAGATGCAATATACATTTGATAGATACGATAGACAGATAGATATATTTGATAGATAAATAGATCGATTTCATAGATAGATAATTTCCCAGACAGAGAATTACAAGATGTGCAGGCTGGGACCCATGGTAAGGTTCCCAGAGGCAGTTTCGGCGCCAGGGGACGTGTATATGGCATGGATTTTAGGAACCGGGAGATGGAAAAAGATGCTTGGTGGGTCCTCCTACTTCAAATTTGGGGCGCTGCGCGTGCAATCTACTATGCTTCCAGATATAAGTGGTGTGTTAAGCAGTACTATTCTGATCAGTTTAATACCTGTTACTCCCCCTATCGGGGGAGGTGTATATGGCATGGATTTTAGGAACCGGGAGATGGAAAAAGATGCTTGGTCAGTCCTCCTACTTCAAATTTGGGGCACTGCGCGTGCAATCGTGGCCGGACTTTTAGCCGATGGATATTTGGCGATGGACATTTGTCCGACGGACATTTGGCCGAAACACAAGTGGCTGTCACAAAACAGTCCGGCCACGAGATAGATAGATTTGATAGATGGATACATAGATTACATAGCTCAATAGATGCAATATACATTTGATAGATACGATAGACAGATAGATAGATTTTATAGATAAATAGATAGATTTGATAGATAGATAATTTCCTAGACAGAGAATTACAAGATGTGCGAGCTGGGACCCATGGTAAGGTTACTTCCTTTTGCACAATTGAGTACAGGTTGGGGATTGCCTTTTGCGAAAAGAAATTTCGGCCGGGTACCTTCCACTGCGGTGTCCCCTATCAGGGGATGTGTATATGGCATGGATTTTAGGAACCGGGAGATGGAAAAAGATGCTTGGTCGGTCCTCCTACTTCAAATTTGGGGCACTGCGCGTGCAATCTAATGTGCCACCAGATAGGAGTGGTGTGTTAAGTAATACTATTCCTATCAGTTTAATCCTGTTAAGTGTCTTTTTTTTTGTTTTGTTTTTGAAGCCACAGTGCAGCACCAGAGGCCAGAAAAATTTGGCAAGTACACATGCCTGAAAAATTAGGTATTGTTGCAGCCGCTGCTGTAGCAGCGGCCAGAAAAATTTGATGTTTGTTTCCCAGGCAGAAAGTGCCCTAAAACATTGCGGCTTGAACCCTAGATGGTGGCGGATAAGTCACACAAGTCATCTGGCATTTGAAGATAAAATACAGCAGCGTGTGGACCATTTTTAGCCCAAGGCAGCTCATCTTATCAGGCCTTTTTTACTCGAATGTATCACCCAATGTCAGACCCTTCGGGATCCATCCCTCATTCATCTTAATAAAGGTGAGGTAATCTAGACTTTTTTGACCTAGGAGACTTCTCTTCTCAGTGACAATACCTCCTGCTGCACTGAAGGTCCTTTCTGACAGGACACTTGAAGCGGGGCAGGCCAGAAGTTCTATTGCAAATTGGGATAGCTCAGGCCACAGGTCAAGCCTGCACACCCAGTAGTCAAGGAGTTCCTCGCTCCTCAGAGTGTCGAAATCTGCAGTTAAGGTGAGGTATTCTGCTACCCGTCGGTCGAGTCTAATAGCAGGCAACTGCTATTAGATTACACTAGCAGACTGATGTTTCACAGTCAAAAAAGATGCTTGGTGGGTCCTCCTACTTCAAATTTGGGGCGCTGCGCGTGCAATCTATTATACTTCCAGATATAAGTGGTGTGTTAAGCAGTACTATTCTGATCAGTTTAATACCTGTTACTCCCCCTATCGGGGGAGGTGTATATGGCATGGATTTTAGGAACCGGGAGATGGAAAAAGATGCTTGGTCAGTCCTCCTACTTCAAATTTGGGGCACTGCGCATGCAATCGTGGCCGGACTTTTAGCCGACGGATATTTGGCGATGGACATTTGTCCAACGGACATTTGGCCGAAACACAAGTGGCTGTCACAAAACAGTCTGGCCACGAGATAGATAGATTTGATAGATGGATACATAGATTACATAGCTCAATAGATGCAATATACATTTGATAGATACGATAGACAGATAGATAGATTTTATAGATAAATAGATAGATTTGATAGATAGATAATTTCCTAGACAGAGAATTTCAAGACGTGCAGTCTGGGACCCATGGTAAGGTTACTTCCTTTTGCACAATCGAGTACAGGTTGGGGATTGCCTTTTGTGAAAAGAAATTTCGGCCGGGTACCTTCCACTGCGGTGTCCCCTATCAGGGGATGTGTATATGGCATGGATTTTAGGAACCGGGAGATGGAAAAAGATGCTTGGTCGGTCCTCCTACTTCAAATTTGGGGCACTGCGCGTGCAATCTAATGTGCCACCAGATAGGAGTGGTGTGTTAAGCAATACTATTCCTATCAGTTTAATCCTGTTAAGTGTCTTTTTTTTTGTTTTGTTTTTGAAGCCACAGTGCAGCACCAGAGGCCAGAAAAATTTGGCAAGTACACATGCCTGAAAAATTAGGTATTGTTGCAGCCGCTGCTGTAGCAGCGGCCAGAAAAATTTGATGTTTGTTTCCCAGGCAGAAAGTGCCCTAAAACATTGCGGCTTGAACCCTAGTTGGTGGCGGATAAGTCACACAAGTCATCTGGCATTTGAAGATAAAATACAGCAGCGTGTGGACCATTTTTAGCCCAAGGCAGCTCATCTTATAAGGCCTTTTTTACTCGAATGTATCACCCAATGTCAGACCCTTCGGGATCCATCCCTCATTCATCTTAATAAAGGTGAGGTAATCTAGACTTTTTTGACCTAGGAGACTTCTCTTCTCAGTGACAATACCTCCTGCTGCACTGAAGGTCCTTTCTGACAGGACACTTGAAGCGGGGCAGGCCAGAAGTTCTATTGCAAATTGGGATAGCTCAGGCCACAGGTCAAGCCTGCACACCCAGTAGTCAAGGGGTTCCTCGCTCCTCAGAGTGTCGAAATCTGCAGTTAAGGTGAGGTAGTCTGCTACCTGTCGGTCGAGTCTAATAGCAGGCAACTGCTATTAGATTACACTAGCAGACTGATGTTTCACAGTCAAAAAAGTTTTTTTTTTTTAAATTTAAACTACTGTTACAACAGATATGAGTGGTGGCAGTAGTTGGCAAGTGGGCCTGGCACACACGCTGGCAGGCAGGCAACTGAAATTAGATTACACTAGCAGACTGATGTTTCACAGTCAAAAAAGGTTTTTTTTTAAATTATTTACACTACTGTTACACCAGATATGAGTGGTGGCCTGGGCAAGTGGGCCGGGCACACACGTTGGCAGGCAGGCAAATGCAATTAGAATTCCTCTAGCAGACAGATGTTTCACAGTCAAAAAAGTTTTTTTTTTAAATTTACACTACTGTTACAACAGATATGAATGGTGGCACTAGTTGGCAAAAGGGCCTGGCACACACGCTGGCAGGCAGGCAACTGCAATTAGATTACACTAGCAGACTGATGTTTCACAGTCAAAAAAGTTTGAGTGGTGGCACTAGTTGGCATGTGGGCCTGGCACACACGCTGGCAGGCAGGCAACTGCTATTAGATTACACTAGCAGACTGATGTTTCACAGTCAAAAAAGTTTTTTTTTTTTAAATTTACACTACTGTTACAACAGATATGAGTGGTGGCACTAGTTGGCAAGTGGGCCTGGCACACACGCTGGCAGGCAGGCAACTGCAATTAGATTACACTAGCAGACTGATGTTTCACAGTCAAAAAAGTTTTTTTAAAAAAAAATTTACACTACTTTTACAACAGATATGAGAAGTGGCACTAGTTGGCAAGTGGGCCTGGCACACACGCTGGCAGGCAGGCAACTGCAATTAGATTACACTAGCAGACTGATGTTTCACAGTCAAAAAAGTTTGTTTTTTTTAAATTTACACTACTGTTACAACAGATATGAGTGGTGGCACTAGTTGGCAGGTGGGCCTGGCACATACGCTGGCAGGCAGGCAACTGCAATTAGATTACACTAGCAGACTGATGTTTCACAGTCAAAAAAGTTTTTTTAAAAAAAAATTTACACTACTTTTACAACAGATATGAGAAGTGGCACTAGTTGGCAAGTGGGCCTGGCACACACGCTGGCAGGCAGGCAACTGCAATTAGATTACACTAGCAGACTGATGTTTCACAGTCAAAAAAGTTTTTTTTTTAAAATTTACACTACTGTTACAACAGATATGAGTGGTGGCACTAGTTGGCAAGTGGGCCTGGCACACACGCTGGCAGGCAGGCAACTGCAATTAGATTACACTAGCAGACTGATGTTTCACAGTCAAAAAAGTTTTTTTTTTTAAATTTACACTACTGTTACAACAGATATGAGTGGTGGCACTGCAGGCAGGCAACTGCAATTAGATTACACTAGCAGACTGATGTTTCACATTCAAAATTACACAGGCAAAAATAAAAAAAATGATGTTCTAGCCCTAAAAAGGGCTTTTTGGGGTGCTGTCCTTACAGCAGAGATCAGATGAGTCCTTCAGGACTGTAGTGGACACTGAATACACTAGCCTAGCTATCAATTTCCCTATAAAATCAGCAGCAGCTACACTATCCCTCCTCTCACTAAGAATGCAGGATCAGAATGAATCTAAAAAGGCTGCTGTCCAGGAGCTGGGAGGGTCTGGGAGGGAGTGTCTGCTGCTGATTGGCTGAAATGTGTCTGCAGACTGTGAGATACAGGGTCAAAGTTTACTCAATGATGATGAATAGGGGGCAGTTCGAACATCGTATATGTTCGCCCGCCGCGGCGAATGCGAACAAGCTATGTTCGCTGGGAACTATTCGACAGCGAGCTATTCGCGACATCACTACTGATAAGCTTTACTGATTCTTTGGGTAGCCCCACTCTTTAAATCTCTGTGTCAGATTATATGACTCACTAGTAAAGCCTAAATAAGTTGTACAATTTCTACATGCTTGAAATAATTGTGAGACCGGGGTGCCTCTAATTTGATGTTAGGGTTGGAAACTATCCACTTTTAGCAAACTCTTGCCTAGATTACGAGTTTTGCGTTAGAGTCTGTGCAGTGCTAACGAGAAGTTTATGCTCACCGCTCACTTACAGACAGCGTTGGTGTTACGGGTTTTTATAAACCCGGCATTAGCCGCAAAAAAGTGAGCGTAGAGCAAAATTTTGCTCCACATCTCACCTCAGTATCAGCGCTGCTTATGTTAGCGGAGAGCTGGTAAAATGTGCTTGTGCATGATTTCCCCATAGGAATCAATGAGGGTGAGCCGGCTGAAAAAAAAAACTAACACCTGCAAAAAGCAGCGTTTAGCTCCTAACGCAGTCCCATTGATTCCTATGGGGAAAATACATTTATGTCTACACCTAACACCCTAACATGAACCCCAAGTCTAAACACCCCTAATCTTACACTTATTAAACCTTAATCTGCCGCCCCCAACATTGCAGACACCTGCATTATATTATTAACCCCTAATCTGCCACTCCGGACACCGCCGCCACCTACATTTTACTTATGAACCCCTAATCTGCCACCCCCAACATCGCTGAAACCTACATTTTGTTTATTAACCCCTAATCTGCCACCCCCAACATTGCCGCCACTATAATAAAGTTATTAACCCCTAAACCTAAGTCTAACCCAAACCCTAGCACCCCCTAACTTAAATATAATTTAAATAAATCTAAATAAAATTACTACAATTAACTAAATAATTCCTATTTAAAACTAAATATTTACCTATAAAATAAACCCTAAGCTAGCTACAATATAACTAATAGTTACATTGTAGCTAGCTTAGGGTTTATTTTTATTTTACAGGCAACTTTGTATTTATTTTAACTAGGTAGAATAGTTATTAAATAGTTATTAACTATTTAATAACTACCTAGTTAAAATAAAGACACATTTACCTGTAAAATAAAACCTAACTTAAGTTACAATTACGCCTAACACTACACTACAATTAAATTAATTACCTAAATTAAATACAATAATCTAAAGTACAAAACCCCCCACTAAATTACAGAAAATAATAAAGAAATTACAAGATTTTTAAACTAATTACACCTAATCTAATCCCCCCCAAATAAAAAAGCCATACCCTACTCTAAATTACAAATAGCCCTTAAAAGGGCCTTTTGCGGGGCATTGCCCCAAAGTAATCAGCTCTTTTATCTGAAAAAAAATTACAATTCCCCCCCCAACATTAATACCCACCACCCACACAACCAACCCTACTCTAAAACCCACCCAATACCCCTTAAAATAACCTAACAATAACCCCTTGAAGATCACCTTACAGGGAGACGTCTTCACCCAACTGAGCAGAAGTGGTCCTCCAGACAGGCAGAAGTCTTCATCCAACCGGTCAGAAGTGGTCCTCCAGACGGGCAGAAGTCTTCATCCAGACGCCATCTTCTATCTTCATCCATCCGTCGTGGAGCAGGTCCATCTTCAAGACATCCGACGCGGATCATCCTCTTCTTTCCACGGCCGACGACTGAATGAAGGTTCCTTTAAATGATGTCATCCAAGATGGTGTCCCTTCAATTCTGATTGGCTGATAGAATTCTATCAGCCAATCGGAATTAAGGTAGAAAAAATCATATTGGCTGATGGAGGGGCTTTTTTATTTTGTTTGGGGGATTAGATTAGGTGTAATTAGTTTAAAAATCTTGTAATTTCTTTATTATTTTCTGTAATTTAGTGTTTTATTTTGTACTTTAGATAATTGTATTTAATTTAGGTAATTAATTTAATTGTAGTGTTGTGTTAGGTGTAATTGTAACTTAGGTTAGGTTTTATTTTACAGGTAAATTTGTCTTTATTTTAACTAGGTAGTTATTAAATAGTTAATAACTATTTAATAACTATTCTACCTTGGTAAAATAAATACAAAGTTGCCTGTAAAATAAAAATAAACCCTAAGCCATCTACAATGTAACTATTAGTTATATTGTAGCTAGCTTATGGTTTATTTTATAGGTAAGTATTTCGTTTTAAATAGGAATTATTTAGGTAATGATAATAATTTTATTTAGATTCATTCAAATTATATTTAAGTTAGGGGTGTTAGGGTTAGGGTTAGACTTAGGTTTAGGGGTTAATAACTTTATTATAGTGGCGGAGACGTTGGGGCGGCAGATTAGGGGTTAATAAATGTAGGTAGGTGGCGGCAATGTTAGGGCCGGCAGATTAGGGGTTAATAATATTTAAATAGTGTTTGCGATGCGGGAGTGCGGCGGTTTTGGGGTTAATATATTTATTATTGTGGCGGCGATAATATTTGCTGTATTTCCGAGTCTGGACAAAAAAGTGAGCGGTACACCTGTACCTGCAAGACTTGTAATACCAGCGGGCGTTAAAAAGCAGCGTTAGGACCTCTTAAAGGGCCATAATACCCAAATGTTTAAACACTTGAAAGTGATGCAGCATAGCTGTAAAAAGCTGATTAGAAAATATCACCTGAACATCTCTATGTAAAAAAGAAAGATATTTTACCTCAAAAGTTCCTCAGTAGCCACCTCCCATTGTAAATGATTTCTAAGCAGCATATTAGTGTATTTGTCCTGGGACATCTGAAGGGACTAGCATCGTGCACTCTCATATTATTTCACCAATCAGGTAAAGGAAGCTTACTATGAAATCTCATGAGAGTTAAGTCAAATCTCATGAGATCACAGTAAGAGTTCATGACCTCAGCACTGCTGATGCTGATTGGCTGCTGTTCATTTCATTTTTTTTTTATTTTTACCTGCAGCTGGGAGCATCTGAGTATAACTTTTTACGCAGAACTTACTCTGCTGAGCTGAGGAGATTGTGAGGTAAAATATCTTCCTTTTTTACATAGAGATGCTCAGGTGATATTTTCATGTCAGCTTTTTACAGTTATACTGCATCAGTTTCAAGTGATTTAGCATATGAGTATTATGTCCCTTTAACACTGCTTTTTAGGGCTAACACACAACTCGTAATCTAGGCCTCTTTTATTTATGCAAATTAGTTGAAGCAGGTTTACAACAGATTTTTGTCCTCAGTCCCCCTTCATCTTTAGTAATGGATAAATCAAACAAATATCTCTACTATCAGAAGTCAAGGTAAACCTCAGGTTAAATACCTCATTATCTAGGGATTTAACAAATTCATATAGCTGATGAGATGTGCCGTGCCACAGGAGGAACACTAGTTTGACAAAAGTATGCACAGCAGGTACTTTACTCAAATTAGGCATAAAAGATTAATTTGGTCTAAGGCCACTATTAAATGTGCTTCGTTCACTATATTATTCAGTGTCACCAGATTCTTTATATAGGTAATAACAATAGTGATTCTGATGAGGGTGACAAGAAATCAAAATCTAAAACAGGCACAAAAAATATCAACCTGTCTTCTACTACCGTGACAAGTGATCAGACAACTGTACTTAAAAAGGGATTGTCATCCTCTTCAGTTAAATGTCTTGACAAATTTGAAGCAATTAAAGACCTGCATCTATTTGCCAGGAAGTTAGCATGTTATAAGTTATTTGCTGGAGAGGCTAACACTAACCATGATATTAACCCGGATGATGTCCTTGACACTTTAGAATCACTAGATAAATACTCAAAATTTTGCTCCACATCTCACCTCAGTATCAGCGCTGCTTATGTTAGCGGAGAGCTGGTAAAATGTGCTTGTGCATGATTTCCCCATAGGACACTCCCTCACAGACCCTCCCAACTACTGGGCAGCAGCCATTTTAGACTCATTACGATCCTGCTTTCTTAGTGAGAGGACGTTTTGTGTTGCTGCTGCTGACATTATAGGGAAATAGATAGCTAGGCTGTGTATTTAGTGTCCACTACAGTTCTGAAGGACTCATCTCATCTCTGCTGCAAGGACAGCACCCCAAAAAGCCCTTTTTAGGGCTATAACTTCAGCCGTTTTTTTTTTTTCTTAGTATTTTTATTAGCATTTGCCTGGCTTTCAGCCTGTGTGTGAGGCTCACAGCATATGCTGTGATTAGTGCCACCACTAATATCTGCCTAACAACATTAGTTTAAATTTAACCAACAAAATTTTTTAATTATTTTGCTAGTGTAATTTATTTTCATTTTCTATCAGGCCTGTGTCACACAGCATATACTCTGGTTCATTGCTCTGTGCCAGCCACCAGTGGTCATATCCGCTTATAACATTATTTTAAATTAAAAAAAAATGTTTAAATCATTTTGCTAGTGTAATCTAATTCCATTTTCTATCAGGCCTGTGTCTCTCAGGCTCACACAGCATATCCTTATGTTTTTTTCAGTCTTTTGGTTATTTGCTCTGTGCCAGCCACCACTCATATCTGCTTCACCTTATTTTAAATATAAAAAAAAAAACTTTTAAATTATTTTGTTAGTGTAATCTAATATCATTTTCTATCAGGCCTGTGTGTTTTGCTGACTTACAGAGCATATTGTGTTTAATTGCTGCCCTCCCTAGTCTATCAGCCACGACTCATATGTGTTTAACCTTTTTTTAAATTCCCCCCCAAAAAAACTTTAAATCATTTTGCTAGTGTAATCTAATTGTATTTTCTATCAGGCCTGTGTGTATCTGACTTATAGAGCCTACTGTTTTTAATTGCTGCCTTCCAAGGCTATCAGCCACGACTCATATGTGCTTAACCTTTTTCTTTAAATTAAAAAAAAAATCTTTAAATCATTATGCTAGTGTAATCCAATTTTATTTTCTATCAGGCCTGTGTGTATCTGACTTACAGAGCATACTGTTGTTAATTGCTGCCTTACGTAGCAGCCAGCCAGTGCCCCCACTCATATCTGCTTAACATTATTTTAATATTAAAATATAAACTTTTAAATTATTTTGCTAGTGTAATCTAACTTCATTTTCTATCAGGCCTGTGTTTTTCTCACTTACACAGCATACTGTGTTAAATTGGTGCCCTACCTACCAGCCACGACTCATATCTGCTTTACATTATTTTAAAGTAAAAAAAAAAATTTAAATCATTTTGCTAGTGTAATTTAATTTCTTTTTCCATCAGGCCTGTGTGTTTCTGGCCCTCATCATATAGTGTTACACAGTTTATTTTTTATTTTTTTCCACCACTTATATCTGGTGTAACAACAACATTAGTGTAAATTTTATTTAAAAATTGTTTTAACATCAGTCCTCTTCTAGTGTTATTAAATTTTAGTAGCCAGGCTGCCATTAGTGCCAGCCTGTGTGTCAGGCTGCCAGCATATACTGTGCCTACTTCCATCCTCAGTGCCAGTCCACCAATCAAATCTGTTGTAACATAACATTAAATGTTTTAAAAAAAAACTTTTACATCACTCTTCGAGTGTTATTTAATATTAGTTCACAGGCCAGCCTGCCACCACTAGTGCCAGCCTGTGTGCCAGGCCCACTTGCCAACTAGTTACACCAATCACAGTTGTTGTAACAGTATTGTTAATATTTAAAATTAAAAATTGTTCGATTGTGAATCATCAGTTTGCTCATGCCATTGAATTGCACTTTCCTCCTGCCTGCCAGCCTGTGTGCCCGGCCCACTTGCCAACTAGTTACACCAATCATAGTTGTTGTAACAGTATTGTTAATCTTTAAAATTAAAAAATGTTCGATTGTGAATCATCAGTTTGCTCGTGCCATTGAATTGCACTTTCCTCCTGCCTGCCAGCCTGTGTGCCAGGCCCAACTAGCCAATTGGTTCCACCAATCATATTTCTTGTAACAGTATAGAAAAAATGTTAAATCATAAGTTTTTTGACTGCAAATCTTCAGTCTCTTAGTGCCATTGAATTGCAGTTTCCTCCTGCCTGCCAGCCTGTGTGCCAGGCCCACTTGCCAACTAGTTACACCAATCATAGTTGTTGTAACAGTATTGTTAATTTTTAAAATTAAACATTGTTCGATTGTGAATCATCAGTTTGCTTGTGCCATTGAATTGCACTTTCCTCCTGCCTGCCAGCCTGTGTGCCAGGCCCAACTAGCCAATTAGTGCCACCAATCATATTTATTGTAACAGTATTGAAAAAATTGTAAATCATCACTTTTTTGACCGTGAATCTGCAGTCTACTAGTGCCCTTGAAATGCATTTTCCTCCTGCCTGCCAGCCTGTGTGCCAGGCCGACTTGCCTACTAGTTACACCAATTTGAAGTAGGAGGACAGACCAATCACAGGGATTAAACTGCGACGAATAGTAATACTTAAGAAAACCTAGTTATACCAGTACCACCATGGGTCCCAGACCGCATGTTTTGTTGTTATACTTTGTCAGGGTAATCATGCAGGCCATATAGACCGCCCTTGATAGGGGAAGTAACAGGGGTTAAAGTGCAAAGAATAGTACAACTTAACACAACCTAGTTAACATTAACAGTGGTTCCCAGACCGCATGTCTTGTTATTAGATTTTGCCAGGATAATCAGCCAGGCCATATAGACCGCCTCCGATAGGGGGAGGAACAGGGATTAAAGTGCTAAGAATAGTAAAAATCAACACAACCTAGTTAACAGTGGTTCACAGACCGCATGTCTTGTTGTTATATTTTGCCAGGATAATCAGGTACGCCATATAGACCTCCCCCGATAGGGGGAGTAACAGGGATTAAAGTGCTAAGAATAGTACTACTTAACACAACCTAGTTACCATGGGTCCATGACCGCATGTTTTCTTATTATACTTTGTCAGGGTAATCATGCAGGCCATATAGACCTCCCTTGATAGAGGGAGTAACAGGGATTACAGTTCTAAGAATAGTACTACTTAACACAACCTAGTTACCATGGGTCCCAGACCAGATATTTTGTTGTTATACTTTGTCAGGGTAATCATGCAGGCCATATAGAACTCCACCGAAAGGGGGAGTAAGAGGGATTAAAGGGCTAAGAAAAGTTTTACTTAACACAACCTAATTACCATGGGTCCCAGACCGCGTGTCTTGTTGTTATACTTTGTCAGGGTAATCATAACCGCCATATAGACCTCCACCGATAGGAGGAGTTACAGGGCTGAAAGTGCTAAGAATAGTACTACTTAACACAACCTAGTTACCATGGGTCCAAGACCGCATGTTTAATTATTATACTTTGTCAGGGTAATTATATAACTAACAAATCTATCTAGTTCTCTTCTATCGATTCTATCTAACTATCAATCTATGTATATCTATCTATCCTATCTATCTATCTATCTATCTATCTATCTATCTATCTATCTTGTGTCCGGACTGTTTTGAGACAGCCACTTGTGTTTTTGACAAATTTGAAGTAGGAGGACAGACCAATCATCTTCTTCCATCTCCCGGTTCCAAAAATGATGGCCGCATAGACCTCCCCCGATAGGGGGAGTAACAGGTTGTAGTAAACTGCTAAGAATAGTACTACTTAACACACCACGGGTCACAGACCGCATGTCTTATTGTTATACTCTGTCAAGGAAATTATATATATTTCAAATCTATTTATTTATCTATCAAATCGATCGAACTATCAAACGTATCTATCAAATGTAGATTGCATCTATTGATCGATGTAATTCGGATCAATAAAATGTATATTACATATTTTGGTTGATGTAATTCGTATCTATCAAACATGACAGTAGATGGATCTTTCATTTAGATACACTAGCCCTCAATGGCCTGAATGAGGAAATGAATCTAGGTCATTTCCTATAGTTATCTCCTTGATAATTCAGTTTAAAAACTATTATTGTGTTTTAAAAATCATTCTGTTTAGTCTTTATGCTTTACCTAAAAATAAATACATATTTACACTTATACAAGAGCCATGATGCCACTGTATTGTAATTATATTTGTATGACTATAAATATTGCATAAGACTTTGATGTCTACAATTATATCAAATATAATTTGCAATATTATCACTTGTATATAGTATTATTCCTTTTTCCCAACTTAATAGGGGAACCTGTATTCACTGGCTACAGTTTCCAGTAAAATGTAATGTATGTTGGCTTTTCTCACTTTTGAGGACACTATTAAGGACATCAGCACCTTAATAAGGGACCCGCTGAAGGGAACAGCGGAGATGTAAGAATCTACTAACACACTGGCGGAGATAACGCATCGCATATTGTGTGTAAAGTGTGAAGGAGCAGGCATTGGGCAAGACGTCTCGATTTCTCCGTGGCTAGGATTGACCGAGGTGACTCGGCTGCCGACCGCGTAAGATATTGGCACACTCCTTTCAGTATCACTCACACAAGCGGCTATCAGCTATAGTGTAATAGTTAGAATCCTTATTTTTCAGCAGCGGATTGTTACACTACCTATCTTAGTATTCGGCGTGGGAAGGTTTTCTCTTCAATCAAGTCAGACGGACTGTGTTATACATTTCTACTTTAAAGGACTGTGGCCACTTACTTTTTGGACATATAAATTATCCCTGAGCTCACGGGACTTTCCAGGATGATATGGACATTGTTGGATAAGTATATTTGTCTTTAAAGGGTCCTGATCTCTTTAACACATTGTTTGTCTGCAGTATTTGAGGTCTAATTAGATCTTTGATGTCATCTTAGTACTTTAAATAGAGTCATACACATTTACATATTCTTGGTGTCTATTAAACAAATAATGCTTATTGTAACTATCTCTTGATATAGCCTGTATTCACTGTAAATAGGGGTATTCCCCTAAGTGATTAAAGTAAGGTTTAACTTGACTAGAGTGCTGTTGTGGGGTCTCTATGTCTCTTTCCTAATTTCTATAATTTTGATTCTACTTTTCCTTTATTCATTTTAGTATCTGCATCTATTTATATTAATTACTGTACCTCTGTGAACATTTGGTTCCACTGGATTGCTGTTGTATTGATAAACAACTGATCTTTCTCTGGTGCAGAAGCGTTGAAGTCTCCAATCATGGTGTGACCATCAGGGAATATCCAGTTGACAATATCATAATACCCTGGGCGGCTCCCGACCTCATCAAAATAGATTGTATCAGAGAGAAGTGAGAAGTGAACGTTCTGCAGATAATGACGCAACTGAAAAATATTTATCAAAAGAAGAACATTTCAGTATTTGGTCAAAGCTAAACTTTCATGGCTCAGATAGAACATTTCATTTTAACTGACTTCAATTTAGCATTATTACCAAAAGCTTTGTTTTCTTGGTATCCTTTGTTGAGATGCATATGTACAAATCTTCAGCAGCAGCAATGTACTACTGGGTGCTAGCTGACGGCTACACACATATGCCTCTTGTCTTTGGCTCACCAGATGTGATCAGCTAGCTCCCAGTAGTGCATTGCTGCTGGGGTGATGACTTTTACTCTGTGTTTAACCCCTTTGCAGCAGTTATATAAGAACAAAAATAAAATGCTATCCCACATTTTATCATTTTCTTTTTGTACTTTTTATCCCTTTAATTCAGAATCATATTTAGTTATTGTGCTGCCCTAGGCACTAGACAATTATTCCTAACAACCAGAGGCCAGGGACACATGTAGGGGCCATGCACTAAACAGTAAGGCAGGACTGACCCTAGCAAGGGCAGGGCCCTAGGCAGCAGGACATTATGTGCCCCTCAAAAGAAAAATACATAAAAGAAAAGACAAAATCAGCAATGTGAAGCCTTTTTATACATCTTTTACAGCATCACTAGTTTTTAAAATCACAGATTAAACTTATCAAGAAACGATAGCAACAACAAATGTCCAGCCTATAAAGGTTTTTACCTATCATGCATTATTATAATGAGATGTATTTGAAAGGATGCATGTGCTAATACAGACACAGAACACATCTATATATATACATACACTCTTAAACACATACATAGTGTCAGTATATTTATAAAAATCTCAGTAGTGCTTTCCCAATAATATATCAGTCTATCTCAGGGTTATAATACAATGTATTTAATAATGATCCTTTAAAATATCAACCCTCAATCAATAGGCATCTACTAGAAACCATAAAATTAATATAAGTATCTGAATTCTTTTATTTAGTTAATATCTATGAGCATATTGGAATATATTTGTAATACCAGAACATGAAACAATATTATGTGCGTTTAAAACTATTAAGATATTCTATACTTCTGACAAAGCCCAGAAAAGTTTACCTTTAAAAACCAGCCTTATTTGCAAATAGCCTTTCATTCAGTTAACACAATGAGATTCTAAGGCCTAGATTTAGAGTTCAGCGGTAGCCGTCAAAACCAGCGTTAGAGGCTCCTAACGCTGGTTTTGGCCGCCCGCTGGTATTTGGAGTCAGTGATTAAAGGGTCTAACGCTCACTTTTCAGCCGCGACTTTTCCATACCGCAGATCCCCCTACGCCATTTGCGTAGCCTATCTTTTCAATGGGATCTTTCTAACGCTGGTATTTAGAGTCGTTTCTGAAGTGAGCGTTAGAGCTCTAACGACAAGATTCCAGCCGCCTGAAAAAAGCAGGAGTTAAGAGCTTTCTGGCTAACGCCGGTTTATAAAGCTCTTAACTACTGTACCCTAAAGTACACTAACACCCATAAACTACCTATGTACCCCTAAACCGAGGCCCCCCCACATCGCCGCCACTCGATTAAAATTTTTAACCCCTAATCTGCCGACCGCCACCTACGTTATACTTATGTACCCCTAATCTGCTGCCCCTAACCCCGCCGACCCCTATATTATATTTATTAACCCCTAACTTGCCCCCCACAACGTCGCCGCAAGCTACATAAAATAATTAACCCCTAATCTTCCGACCGCAAATCGCCGCCACCTACGTTATCCCTATGTACCCCTAATCTGCTGCCCCTAACATCGCCGACCCCTATGTTATATTTATTAACCCCTAATCTGCCCCCCACAACGTCGCCGACACCTACCTACACTTATTAACCCCTAATCTGCCGAGCGGACCTGAGCGCTACTATAATAAAGTTATTAACCCCTAATCCGCCTCACTAACCCTATCATAAATAGTATTAACCCCTAATCTGCCCTCCCTAACATCGCCGACACCTACCTTCAATTATTAACCCCTAATCTGCCGACCGGAGCTCACCGCTATTCTAATAAATGTATTAACCCCTAAAGCTAAGTCTAACCCTAACACTAACACCCCCCTAAGTTAAATATAATTTTTATCTAACGAAATAAATTAACTCTTATTAAATAAATGATTCCTATTTAAAGCTAAATACTTACCTGTAAAATAAATCCTAATATAGCTACAATATAAATTACATTTATATTATAGCTATTTTAGGATTAATATTTATTTTACAGGCAACTTTGTAATTATTTTAACCAGGTACAATAGCTATTAAATAGTTAAGAACTATTTAATAGTTACCTAGTTAAAATAATTACAAATTTACCTGTAAAATAAATCCTAACCTAAGATATAATTAAACCTAACACTACCCTATCAATAAAATAATTAAATAAACTACCTACAATTACCTACAATTAACCTAACACTACACTATCAATAAATTAATTAAACACAATTGCTACAAATAAATACAATTAAATAAACTATCTAAAGTACAAAAAATAAAAAAGAACTAAGTTACAGAAAATAAAAAAATATTTACAAACATAAGAAAAATATTACAACAATTTTAAACTAATTACACCTACTCTAAGCCCCCTAATAAAATAACAAAGACCCCCAAAATAAAAAATTCCCTACCCTATTCTAAAATACAAAAATTACAAGCTCTTTTACCTTACCAGCCCTGAACAGGGCCCTTTGCGGGGCATGCCCCAAGAATTTCAGCTCTTTTGCCTGTAAAAAAAAACATACAATACCCCCCCCCAACATTACAACCCACCACCCACATACCCCTAATCTAACCCAAACCCCCTTAAATAAACCTAACACTAATCCCCTGAAGATCTTCCTACCTTGTCTTCACCATCCAGGTATCACCGATCCGTCCTGGCTCCAAGATCTTCATCCAACCCAAGCGGGGGTTGGCGATCCATAATCCGGTGCTCCAAAGTCTTCCTCCTATCCGGCAAGAAGAGGACATCCGGACCGGCAAACATCTTCTCCAAGCGGCATCTTCTATGTTCTTCCATCCGATGACGACCGGCTCCATCTTGAAGACCTCCAGCGCGGATCCATCCTCTTCTTCCGACGACTAGACGACGAATGACGGTTCCTTTAAGGGACGTCATCCAAGATGGCGTCCCTCGAATTCCGATTGGCTGATAGGATTCTATCAGCCAATCGGAATTAAGGTAGGAATTTTCTGATTGGCTGATGGAATCAGCCAGTCAGAATCAAGTTCAATCCGATTGGCTGATCCAATCAGCCAATCAGATTGAGCTCGCATTCTATTGGCTGTTCCGATCAGCCAATAGAATGCGAGCTCAATCTGATTGGCTGATTGGATCAGCCAATCGGATTGAACTTGATTCTGATTGGCTGATTCCATCAGCCAATCAGAATATTCCTACCTTAATTCCGATTGGCTGATAGAATCCTATCAGCCAATCGGAATTCGAGGGACGCCATCTTGGATGACGTCCCTTAAAGGAACCGTCATTCGTTGTCTAGTCGTCGGAAGAAGAGGATGGATCCGGGCTGGAGGTCTTCAAGATGGAGCCGGTCGTCATCGGATGGAAGAACATAGAAGATGCCGCTTGGAGAAGATGTTTGCCGGTCCGGATGTCCTCTTCTTGCCGGATAGGAGGAAGACTTTGGAGCACCGGATTATGGATCGCCAACCCCCGCTTGGGTTGGATGAAGATCTTGGAGCCAGGACGGATCGGTGATACCTGGATGGTGAAGACAAGGTAGGAAGATCTTCAGGGGATTAGTGTTAGGTTTATTTAAGGGGGTTTGGGTTAGATTAGGGGTATGTGGGTGGTGGGTTGTAATGTTGGGGGGGGGTATTGTATGTTTTTTTTTACAGGCAAAAGAGCTGAAATTCTTGGGGCATGCCCCGCAATGGGCCCTGTTCAGGGCTGGTAAGGTAAAAGAGCTTGTAATTTTTGTATTTTAGAATAGGGTAGGGAATTTTTTATTTTGGGGGTCTTTGTTATTTTATTAGGGGGCTTAGAGTAGGTGTAATTAGTTTAAAATTGTTGTAATATTTTTCTTATGTTTGTAAATATTTTTTTATTTTCTGTAACTTAGTTCTTTTTTATTTTTTGTACTTTAGATAGTTTATTTAATTGTATTTATTTGTAGCAATTGTGTTTAATTAATTTATTGATAGTGTAGTGTTAGGTTAATTGTAGGTAATTGTAGGTAGTTTATTTTATTATTTTATTGATAGGGTAGTGTTAGGTTTAATTATATCTTAGGTTAGGATTTATTTTACAGGTAAATTTGTAATTAT